>NC_083767.1:3598232-3613232 GCF_963514075.1 Conger conger
CTCTGCACCCCCTCTCTCTCTCCATCCTGCTCTCTCTCTCCATCCTTCTCTCTCTCTCTCTCCATCCTACTCTCTCTCTCTCTCCATCCTTCTCTCTCTCCATCCTGCTCTCTCTCTCTCTCTCTCTATCCTGCTATCTCTCTCCATCCTGTGCTCTCTCTCTGCACCCCCCCTCTCTCTCGCTCATCCTGCTCTCTCTCTCCATCCTTCTCTCTCTCTCTCCATCCTGCTCTCTCTCTCCATCCTGCTCTCTCTCTGCACCCCTCTCTCTCTCTCTCCATCCTGCTCTCTCGCACCCCTCTCCCCATCCTGTTCTCCCTCTCTCCCCCTCACTTTCTCCCTCCCTCTCTCCCGCACCCATCCTGCTCCCTCCGTTTTTTCCCCTTGTTTTCTGTCAGATAAGAAATTGTTGCGGTGTCTCTTGATGGAGCCGGCCAGCGCTTAGGCATGAGGAATGGAGTCTGTGCAAATTGCTGATTTTTGCTTTCGCAGATAGCTTTTTGATTTATTTCATTGTTTATTTAACCTTGATAGGGTCCCACCGCGCCGCCTCGAAAAAGCCGTCAGGAAGCCACCGCTCCACGCCGCTCCTTCCATTTCACACGCACACTCGCAACGGTGACCATAACCATCCCACCACTCACGTTTTCTCACGGGGTATTCACTCCCTGAAGAAAACTATTATCTTTCTTCGCACAGAATAAAACAAGAACTGTTTTTTTTTTTTTCTTTTGACATTTTCCAGAACATTCTGCTCCCAGCGGGGACAGGGAGTGGGAATGTCCATCAGAGGCAGGTGGCTGTTCATCCCGCGCTGACCTTACAGTGGACATGGCAAACCGCTTGGGATGACTGAGAACACTAGCCCTGAGGGCCACCAGGGCGATCTCACAGACCTCTCCAGGGGTCTCACCCTGGTCTCCTCCCCACAGAGGAGCTCTCTGTCCTGCAGCTGTGGCATCACTGTCCGCCCTGGAGCCAGTGTCTGGATCTCACCGCTGAAGGGCTTTCTCCCCACTGGGGAGCTTTTCTAACTGCATGTACTTGCTATTTGGGAGTTCAGGCCTGGTGTCAGGCCCTTCTGTTACTTGTTACTCTGTGAGACTCTTCTGTAAAAAGCGCTGTCTCTGTCTCTGTCTCGGTCTCTGTCTCTGTCTCTCTCTCTCTCTCTCTCTCTCTCGTCATCTCTCCTGTCGTCTCTCCCCTCCCCACCGGTGTGCAACACTGGCCCCATACAGAGCTCCAGCTCGGCGCGGTATTCCAGCATTGATGGAAGTGCGTCACATGCTTCCCAAACACTCCAGACACGCTCTGGGAGCGAGAGCGTAGGTAGGGAGGGTCGGAGTCCTCCACGCGGGGAGGGAGGGGGGAGGGGGGGAGAGGGGAGGGTCGGAGTCCTCCACACGGGGAGGGAGGAGGGAGGGGGGGAGAGGGGAGGGTCGGAGTCCTCCACACGGGGAGGGAGGGAGGGAGGGGGGGAGAGGGGAGGGTCGGAGTCCTCCACACGGGGAGGGAGGGAGGGAGGGAGGGGGGGAGAGGGGAGGGTCGGAGTCCTCCACACGGGGAGGGAGGGAGGGAGGGGGGGAGAGGGGAGGGTCGGAGTCCTCCACACGGGGAGGGAGGGAGGGAGGGAGGGGGGGGAGAGGGGAGGGTCGGAGTCCTCCACACGGGGAGGGAGGAGGGAGGGGGGGAGAGGGGAGGGTCGGAGTCCTCCACACGGGGAGGGAGGGAGAGAGGGAGGGGGGAGAGGGGAGGGTCGGAGTCCTCCACACGGGGAGGGAGGGGGGGAGAGGGGAGGGTGGGAGTCCTCCACACGGGGAGGGAGGGGGGGAGAGGGGAGGGTCGGAGTCCTCCACACAGGGAGGGAGGGGGGGAGAGGGGGACGGGGGGACAGGCAGGGGGGGCTGTGGCCGTGGCCTTGTGGATCAAATTCTCCTGCCTGCCACTTCCACTGGAGAGGCCATTTTGTTCATTCATTTTCTCTGGGGCCTGTCAATTACGGGCGTGCTCTTCCAAAAGTGCGTGCCTGTGTGTGTGTGTGTGTGTGCCTGTGTGTGCGTGCCTGTGTGCGTGTGTGTGTGCCTGTGTGTGTGTGAGTGTGTGTGTGTGTATGCCTGTGTGCGTGTGTGTGTGTGTGTGTGTGTGTGTGCCTGTGTGCGTGTTCTGTATGTTCCTGTCTGTGTGCCTGTGTGTGTGTGTGTGCCTGTGTGCCTGTTCTGTATGTTCCTGTGTGTGTGCCTGTGTGTGTGTGTACGTGTGTGTGTTTATTTGTGTTTGTGTACTGTATATTCCCACATTTGTGTGTGTGTGTGTGTGTGTGTGTGTGTTTATGTGTGTGTGAGTGCATGTGTGTATTTGTGTTTGTGTACTGTATATTCCCACGTGTGTGTGTGTGTGTATTTATGTGTGTGTGAATGCATGTGTGTATTTGTGTGTGTGTGTGTACTGTATGTTTACACGTGTGTGTGTGTGTGTGTGTACTGTATGTTTACACGTGTGTGTGTGTGTGTGTGTGTGTACTGTATGTTTACACGTGAGTGTGTGTGTGTGTGTGTGTACTGTATGTTTACACGTGTGTGTGTGTGTGTGTACTGTATGTTTTACACGTGTGTGTGTGTATGTGTGTGTGTACTGTATGTTCACACGTGTGTGTGTGTGTGTGTGTGTGTGTGTACTGTATGTTCACACGTGTGCATGTGTGTATTTGTGTTTGTGTACTGTATGTTTACACGTGTGTGTGTGTGTGTATTTATGTGTGTGTGAATGCATGTGTGTATTTGTGTGTGTGTGTGTACTGTATGTTCACACGTGTGTGTGTGTGTGTGTGTGTGTGTGTGTACTGTATGTTCACACGTGTGTGTGTGTGTGTATGTGTGTGTGTACTGTATGTTCACACGTGTGTGTGTGTGTGTGTGTGTGTGTGTGTGTGTACTGTATGTTTACACGTGTGAGTGTGTGTGTGTGTGTGTGTGTACTGTATGTTCACACGTGTGTGTGTGTGTGTGTGTTACATAGACCCATATGGCTGAGCGTTTCCCTGCGTCTCGGCCCGGTCTAATTTATCCCCCTGGTGGCACTTTGTCCTCTAATGAGTTTCCCTCAAACGCGTCCATATTTCTCCCATATTTCTCCGCTTCCGAGTGCTGCTCTGTTGGTCTGCGTGAGCCTATAAACCTTAAGTGAACAAAAAACTCAATCTTTCATAAAACGTGTGAGCTCACCAGCGTTGTCATGGCCGACACAAATGCCAGGAGGATGATACACGCCATCTCTGAAAATATACGCAAATACACTATATTAATACAGTTATACACATTTGCAGTTATTTAAGCTAATACTTGCTTTAGCTATTCAATACAAAGGGAAAATATGTTTTCAATGGAATACATTTTCTATTTTTTTTTTTAGTTATTTTTCTGCTACAGAAAAACTATGGTTGAGACCAGTCATTTATTTTCGAAGACAAAGTGCTGAGCCTTTAGATATGAAGAGAAATGAAATCCTGACATCACACTGAATCATGGAAGACCGAGAGGAAGGGTTTCAGAGAAGTACCGTGTGTACCGTCATTCTTTACTTTACTCTTATATTGACATTTATTATCTTGTTTCTTTTACTTTTTTGCTAAATAAGATGAAAATAAGATAAGAAGATTTTACTAATTCCAAGATTTGTCAATGGAATAAGAAAAATTCACTTGTCAAGCAAACATTAACTTAAAACAAACTAATATTTCCTATAATAATAGAATTATATAAGACTAAACTGCTTGTTAAGACAGTGTTTTTCTCTGTGTAGCAGGCTTCGTTCCAGCGCAGCACGAGAGCACGATGATGAGCTGAAGCAGGTATATTAGCGCTGAGCTGCTGAGGAAAAGCCTCTTGCACCCACATAATTCCCAGATAAGACCGGACACCCAACTGAGAGGGGAGTTCATATCTTTACCGTTTCATAAGGGCATAAAACTCATAAGGGCATAAAACTCATTTTGCAGAAAGGAAATGATGACACTATAGGATTTTTAATGCATTCTGTAACGAGGGAGGTGCCGTCCAATTGACATTTTGCCAGGAGTTACTATCTTAATGGGGACGTAATGGCAGGCTGTCTTTATCTTTATGGGGACAAAATCATAGGGTTTGTCTCCACAGTGACAGCCACACGTGCACCTCTACCACCCCCTCACACACATACACACATACACACGCACACACACACACACACACACACACACAGTGACGGCCACACATGCACCTCTACCACCCGCCTTCCCCACACACACACATACACACACACCTGCACACACACACACACACACACACTCATACACACACTCACACACACACACACTCACACACACACGCGCACACACACACACACACACACACACACACACACACAGTGACAGCCACACGCGCACCTCTACCACCCCCTCACACACATACACACATACACACGCACACACACACACACACTCATACACACACTCACACACACACACTCACACACACGCGCACACACATACACACGCACACACACACACACACACACACACACACAGTGACAGCCACACGTGCACCTCTACCACCCCCTCACACACATACACACACACACACGCACACACACACCTGCACGTACATACATACACACACACACACACATAAAGGTAGACACACACATGCACACACATATGCAAACGCACACACACACACATAAAGAGGTAGATACACAGACCACACCACGTATGCACACACATTTGAACCTGCATGCACACACACGCACATGCACACATACAGTATGACCATGCATGCACACATACAGTATAAATGCTAATTTATTAGTGTCCCACCAACGCAGTGGTCTTTAAAAGACTGTTAACCTCCGCCACCAATCTCCCCTCGCAGACGGCAGGGATAAACCGCGAGGAGCCAGGCCGTGTCCGCAAACGTTCAGAGCCATCGATACATAATTAGGTCTAAATGGCTTTAATGATCAAAGTTTGCTGACTCCGCGCCTGTTTACGAGTCCTAATGAAACCACGCAGAGGAAGAGTCCAGAAACAGCGCTCATAAACAATACTGGCAGATGATTAATAACATATTGATTTTAATGATATGATTCCTCCCACCGTAAGACGCAATGGATGTGAGCCAGTCAACAATCTTGTGAGTCTTCGTTTCGCAATTCACAAAACGAGGGAAGAAATAGATTAACTGAGTACAAACATATACTCTCGATGAGTCTCTTATACCAGATATTCTTCACAACATATTGATTTTGACAGTATAAATCCCTCCACCGTGGAATATGGGAAAGCAACAAATACCAGGCAGACGACTTCAAACCACAATGCATAAACAAAACCCAGACCGAATTTCAAGCAACCAGAGTGCAAATAAACGTGTGTGTGTGTGTGTGTGTGTGTGTGTGTGTGTGTGTGTGTATGTGTGAGTGTGGTGTGTGTGTGCCTGTGTGTATGTGTGCGTGTGTGAGTGTGTGTGTGTGTGCATGTGTGTGTGTTTGTGTGTGTGTGTATGTGTGCGTGTGTGTGCGTTTGTGTATGTGTGTGTATGTGTGCTTGTGTGAGTGTGTTTATGTGTGTGAGGGTGTGCATGTGTACGTGTATGTGTACGTGTATGTGTGTGAGTATGTGTGTGTATGAGTACATGTGGTGTGCGTGTATGTGTGTGAGTATGTGTGTGAGTGTGTGTGTGTATGAGTACGTGTGGTGTGCGTGTGTGTGAGTGTGTGTGTGTATGAGTACGTGTGATGTGCGTGTGTGTGAATGTGTGCGAGGGTGTGCATGTGTACGTGTATGTGTACGTGTATGTGTGAGTATGTGTGTGTATGAGTACGTGTGGTGTGTGTGTGTGTATGAGTATGTGTGGTGTGTGTGTGTATGAGTATGTGTGTGTGTGTGTGTGTATTAGTACGTGTGATGTGCGTGTGTGTGAATGTGTGCGAGGGTGTGTATGTCTACGTGTATGTGTGAGTATGTGTGTGTGTGAGTACGTGTGGTGTGCGTGTGTGTGTGTGAGTACGTGTGGTGTGCGTGTGTGTGTGTGTGAGTATGTGTGAGTGTGGTGTGTGTGTGTATGAGTATGTGTGGTGTGTGTGTGTGTGTATTAGTACGTGTGATGTGCGTGTGTGTGAATGTGTGCGAGGGTGTGTATGTGTACGTGTATGTGTGAGTATGTGTGTGTGTGAGTATGTGTGGTGTGTGTGTGTGTGAGTATGTGTGGTGCTTCTCACCCTAACCCCATCTGCATCTCACCCTAACCCCCATCTGCAGCTGCACCTCCCTGACTTCAGCACAGCACTCAGTCTAGCGAGAGACTAACAGAGATGACTTCAGACATGGAAACGTGTCGGACACCTGCAGTCGACGGGGAGGAGCCACGACCCCATTAGGAACGATGGGAGGAACCCACAGGAAAGGCTGCCGGAACATTGGGTTCAGTTTGTCGGGGCGGTAGATTATCTCAACAGCACGACAGCTTTTCAGTCTTTTACAGCCTTTTTGAGACTTCTCCCCCCGTTCCAGCAGTTAGTGGGCTACTTATGAACCTGCTGACTGCACTTAGGCTCTCTGAGTTTTATGCTGCCCGGAATCGGAGCGTCCGTTAAACGGCAGTGATGTAATGTGTCGGAATGAACGCAAATCAGAGAAGAAGAAAGAAAAAAAACCCTGCGGCTAGGCTAACCGCTAGCCCAGCAGGACAGAGCAGAGCGGGCTCCCTTCCGACAGCGAGCAATAAAACAATCCTCCTCACCCGGCACCGCTGACATAAGGCACGGTGTCAGCACGTCTTCCAGTAAATGCGGTTTTCTTATTGAAACACACAGTTAAATATTCATCAAGGGCTTAACCTGAAAGACAAACAGCTCCATTAACAACCAGACCCCCCCGCCCCTCCCCCATGGACACTACACTTGTGCTTGTCTTGCATATGCAGTTTAATTATAGACACTTGGGGACAATAGTCTGGCATATCTTGCAAAGGAAAAAATAAATAAATAAATGAATTGCAGTCAATGTCATCCAGCCTTGTGCTGAATAGACTTATTAAACATACACATCACTGAGATAAAGGCAATACCACAGCGTGCCTTATAAACCCTGCCGTACCGCGGAGTGACTTACCCAGCATGCACTGCACTGATCCGCATTCTGCGAAGTGAGATGCTATAGAGCAACCAGATAACCGGCTCAAGACTTCAAGTTGTCTCCCCGTGGAATGTACTGTTTAAATTGGAATGTAGCAATGTCTTCTGGAAATTAATTTACACTTTGAAAAGTAGGTTTTAAAAAAGAAAATAAAAAAACTTCATGAGTCAACACAGAATCACTTTGATCACTGAATCTTGCAGGCAACATTTCTATCAGTGCAAATATTATGTTCCAGTGCTGAACTTTGCCCTTTGTCCCAGACAAAGTGATTTTTAAGAAAACCCAAAAGTACTTTGAAATAGCAGATCATTTAAATGTTGTCTGCCCACAATGCTTAATTAACTGATTTCATGGGAATTATAATTAGATGGAATAGTTTTTTTTAAATATTGAAACGTAACTGCATTGAGCTTTTCATTAAATAAAACATGAAAGATGAACATGAAACCATCGCAGGAAACATTTCCCTCACACCCATTGCAGTTAAGTTTGATTGTCTTTCAAGCGAATTATGAATTATTGAAACGGATATGCAGTTACATGTCAGCCATACGGGGACGCCAAAACTAAGCAGCGCTGCGCGTAAGGCCTTCAGGTCTGGAGGCTGAGGCACACGCATGACGGCGGAGTCTTTCTCCCAGCACGGTCAGGTCAATGTCTGAGACAGAGCCTTTCTCCCGGCACGGTCAGGTCAATGTCTGAGACAGAGTCTTTCTCCCGGCACGGTCAGGTCAATGTCTGAGACAGAGCCTTTCTCCCGGCACGGTCAGGTCAATGTCTGAGACAGAGTCTTTCTCCCGGCACGGTCAGGTCAATGTCTGAGACAGAGTCTTTCTCCCGGCACGGTCAGGTCAATGTCTGAGACAGAGTCTTTCTCCCGGCACGGTCAGGTCAATGTCTGAGACAGAGTCTTTCTCCCGGCACGGTCAGGTCAATGTCTGAGACAGAGTCTTTCTCTGGGCACGGTCAGGTCAATGTCTGAGACAGAGTCTTTCTCCCGGCACGGTCAGGTCAATGTCTGAGACAGAGTCTTTCTCCCGGCACGGTCAGGTCAATGTCTGAGACAGAGTCTTTCTCCCGGCACGGTCAGGTCAATGTCTGAGAGAGAGCCTTTCTCCCGGCGCGGTCAGGTCAATGTCTGAGACAGAGCCTTTCTCCCGGCACGGTCAGGTCAATGTCTGAGACAGAGTCTTTCTCCCAGCACGGTCAGGTCAATATCTGAGACAGAGTCTTTCTCCCGGCACGGTCAGGTCAATGTCTGAGACAGAGCCTTTCTCCCGGCACGGTCAGGTCAATGTCTGAGACAGAGTCTTTCTCCCGGCACGGTCAGGTCAATGTCTGAGACAGAGCCTTTCTCCCGGCACGGTCAGGTCAATGTCTGAGACAGAGTCTTTCTCCCGGCGCGGTCAGGTCAATGTCTGAGACAGAGTCTTTCTCCCGGCACGGTCAGGTCAATGTCTGAGACAGAGTCTTTCTCCCGGCACGGTCAGGTCAATGTCTGAGACAGAGTCTTTCTCTGGGCACGGTCAGGTCAATGTCTGAGACAGAGTCTTTCTCCCGGCACGGTCAGGTCAATGTCTGAGACAGAGTCTTTCTCCCGGCACGGTCAGGTCAATGTCTGAGACAGAGTCTTTCTCCCGGCACGGTCAGGTCAATGTCTGAGACAGAGTCTTTCTCCCGGCACGGTCAGGTCAATGTCTGAGACAGAGCCTTTCTCCCGGCACGGTCAGGTCAATGTCTGAGACAGAGTCTTTCTCCCGGCACGGTCAGGTCAATGTCTGAGACAGAGCCTTTCTCCCGGCACGGTCAGGTCAATGTCTGAGACAGAGTCTTTCTCCCGGCACGGTCAGGTCAATGTCTGAGACAGAGTCTTTCTCCCGGCACGGTCAGGTCAATGTCTGAGACAGAGTCTTTCTCCCGGCACGGTCAGGTCAATGTCTGAGACAGAGTCTTTCTCCCGGCACGGTCAGGTCAATGTCTGAGACAGAGTCTTTCTCTGGGCACGGTCAGGTCAATGTCTGAGACAGAGTCTTTCTCCCGGCACGGTCAGGTCAATGTCTGAGACAGAGTCTTTCTCCCGGCACGGTCAGGTCAATGTCTGAGACAGAGTCTTTCTCCCGGCACGGTCAGGTCAATGTCTGAGAGAGAGCCTTTCTCCCGGCGCGGTCAGGTCAATGTCTGAGACAGAGCCTTTCTCCCGGCACGGTCAGGTCAATGTCTGAGACAGAGTCTTTCTCCCAGCATGGTCAGGTCAATATCTGAGACAGAGTCTTTCTCCCGGCACGGTCAGGTCAATGTCTGAGACAGAGCCTTTCTCCCGGCACGGTCAGGTCAATGTCTGAGACAGAGTCTTTCTCCCGGCACGGTCAGGTCAATGTCTGAGACAGAGCCTTTCTCCCGGCACGGTCAGGTCAATGTCTGAGACAGAGTCTTTCTCCCGGCGCGGTCAGGTCAATGTCTGAGACAGAGTCTTTCTCCCGGCGCGGTCAGGTCAATGTCTGAGACAGAGTCTTTCTCCCGGCGCGGTCAGGTCAATGTCTGAGACAGAGTCTTTCTCCCGGCACGGTCAGGTCAATGTCTGAGACAGAGTCTTTCTCCCGGCACGGTCAGGTCAATGTCTGAGAGAGAGCCTTTCTCCCGGCGCGGTCAGGTCAATGTCTGAGACAGAGTCTTTCTCCCGGCACGGTCAGGTCAATGTCTGAGACAGAGTCTTTCTCTGGGCACGGTCAGGTCAATGTCTGAGACAGAGCCTTTCTCCCGGCACGGTCAGGTCAATGTCTGAGACAGAGTCTTTCTCCCAGCACGGTCAGGTCAATATCTGAGACAGAGTCTTTCTCCCGGCACGGTCAGGTCAATGTCTGAGACAGAGCCTTTCTCCCGGCACGGTCAGGTCAATGTCTGAGACAGAGTCTTTCTCCCGGCACGGTCAGGTCAATGTCTGAGACAGAGCCTTTCTCCCGGCACGGTCAGGTCAATGTCTGAGACAGAGTCTTTCTCCCGGCACGGTCAGGTCAATGTCTGAGACAGAGTCTTTCTCCCGGCACGGTCAGGTCAATGTCTGAGACAGAGTCTTTCTCCCGGCACGGTCAGGTCAATGTCTGAGACAGAGCCTTTCTCTGGGCACGGTCAGGTCAATGTCTGAGACAGAGTCTTTCTCCCGGCACGGTCAGGTCAATGTCTGAGACAGAGTCTTTCTCCCGGCACGGTCAGGTCAATGTCTGAGACAGAGCCTTTCTCCCGGCACGGTCAGGTCAATGTCTGAGACAGAGTCTTTCTCCCGGCACGGTCAGGTCAATGTCTGAGACAGAGTCTTTCTCCCGGCACGGTCAGGTCAATGTCTGAGACAGAGTCTTTCTCCCGGCACGGTCAGGTCAATGTCTGAGACAGAGTCTTTCTCTGGGCACGGTCAGGTCAATGTCTGAGACAGAGTCTTTCTCCCGGCACGGTCAGGTCAATGTCTGAGACAGAGTCTTTCTCTGGGCACGGTCAGGTCAATGTCTGAGACAGAGTCTTTCTCCCGGCACGGTCAGGTCAATGTCTGAGACAGAGTCTTTCTCTGGGCACGGTCAGGTCAATGTCTGAGACAGAGTCTTTCTCCCGGCACGGTCAGGTCAATGTCTGAGACAGAGTCTTTCTCTGGGCACGGTCAGGTCAATGTCTGAGACAGAGCCTTTCTCCCGGCACGGTCAGGTCAATCGCGGGGCAGGAGCTGAGATAAGAGGATGTCATCACATCGAGTTTTCAGACCGTGAACAACTTTAAAACGATTAGTCTAATCCGTGAGCACTTTCATAAACACGAGATAACAGATCCTTTCACTTACACGTTCTCTAAGTGGGTCATTTTTACACGACACAAATTCTCAGCGTGTATGTTATCTCGCCGTTTTCTAATGTCAAAGGCAGACATGGGAAATAACTCTAATTAAATCCATTCATTGTGTTCACACTTAAAAGCATTTGCTTTCTCAATTAATGTAAAACAGGAAACTGCTGATGAAGTCTCAGAAACTTTAAACGCAGACCATCCATTACGTCCGCCCAACTGTGTAACAATTTGTGATTATTAGCGAGGGATATGTTGCGTTAAAAGTAATTATTCATGAAAAATGACACTTATTAACATATTTACCGATGCTTGTAACTAATCTGTAATAAAATAAATTAACCGTCTGTACAGTGAGCGGTTGTTCATGGTTTATCAGTGACCCGTAAGACAAAGAGTCGCTAATGCAGGTACCGGATCTGTGTCTCATTAAAGACATGGTCTGCCCATTAAACACACACACAGCCCAGAACACTCTGTGCAGCACAGGTAGAGAACAGCCCACAACACTCTGTGCAGCACAGGTAGAGAACAGCCCACAACACTCTGTGCAGCACAGGTAGAGAACAGCCCACAACACTCTGTGCAGCACAGGTAGAGAACAGCCCACAACACTCTGTGCAGCACAGGTAGAGAACAGCCCACAACACTCTGTGCAGCACAGGTAGAGAACAGCCCACAACACTCTGTGCAGCACAGGTAGAGAACAGCCCAGAACACTCTGTGCAGCACAGGTAGAGAACAGCCCACAACACTCTGTGCAGCACAGGTAGAGAACAGCCCACAACACTCTGTGCAGCACAGGTAGAGAACAGCCCAGAACACTCTGTGCAGCACAGGTAGAGAACAGCCCAGAACACTCTGTGCAGCACAGGTAGAGAACAGCCCACAACACTCTGTGCAGCACAGGTAGAGAGAGAAAGAGATGAACCAGGAAGTAGGCTCTCAGGACCAGCCAATCAGGACCAGGTTTTGGGACACAAATCACATGGGCTCACAGGTTCTTTATGTTATCTTTCCTCATGTCGAGGGACAACAGCAAGAGATTCAAAATGCCAATGCCACACCTAAATCAGTCTTAAACTAATTGTTAGCTTACATGTGCAAAAACTAATGATGCAAAGACACACAACCGGCCAAGAAACCGCTTAGCAGCTCATTGTTGTTGCATTTGGTCCCTAAAATGGGGAACGATGTATAAAAAGGGCTGTTATTCCCCCCCTTTCTGATATCCCTATCCCTCTTGCCTAACCCAAAAAAATATATAATAATTGCATGACTGTATGTTTAGAACAGCACTTCATGTGTATTTCACTAGTTATGGATGTGATGCTTTAACTTGTGGAAGAACCTATGCACTTGTAAGTCACTTTGGATTAAAAGCGTCTGCCAAATGACGAAAATGTAAATGTAAATGTAAATACCTTAAAATTAAAGCTGACTGTCTGCACAGTACCCTGGGTGGCAGTGGAATGATTGTTGGAGGCAGACAGGGTGATTTGAGTATCTCAGATCTCCTGGGATTTTCACGCACAACAGACTCTTGAGTTTGCAGAGAATGGTGAAAAAAACCAAAAACATCCAGAGAGCAGCAGATCTGCGGGCAAAAAAGGCTTGTTGAGAGAGGTCCGAGGAGAAGGGCCAGACTGGTCAAAGCCGACAAGAAGGTGACAGTAACGCAAATAAGCACACATTACCACTGCACAGTAAACTCTTTTCAATGTTTCATGTCAAGTCCAATGTGCTGGAGTACAGAGTACAGCAGTGTCACTGTGTGTGCAGCGTACGCCTTCAGCAACATCTGTTAGCTTTCAGGTTGCATTTGAGGACATTTTAAACAACTATTCTTCCCCGTGTAAACAGGATCATGGAACAACCCCACAGGACCTGCAATTATGTCCAAATCCCCCCCCCCCCATCCAAATCCTACCCCCCCCCCCCCCCCCCACACACACACACACACATCGCCCCCTCCTGTCCATAAAAAAAAGGGGGGGGGGTCTCTCAATCCAAAAAGAAATACTGCCACATGTTATGCACTGCTGTCCCTGAGGGAGGGGGGAGTGGGGTGGTGAGGGGTGGTGTGTGGGGGATGGGGGGGGTGGTGAGGGGTGGTGTGTGTGGGATGGGGGGGGGGGGGTTTCTGAAGCCCAGACCTGGCTAGCTACTTTAGCACGTGGCTAGCGGGGCACTCTGGGCGAACGCGGTGATTTATTACGCGCTGACAGAACTAATGCGCAGGAGTACGTACCCCCCCCCCCGCACGGCAGAGACAGCACTTTATTGCCCCACTCGCAGACCCAACGCCGAACGCCCCTGTATTATTCATGAGATTACCTTTTTACCATTACTACCACTGCTAAATTATGGAAAATGCATATTCTCCTCAAATTTATAGCGCTACACTCGGCACAAATATATATATCTGTGACATATATGGGAGGAGTGCGATGATCTGGGACCCAAAGTGATGCAGAGAGGCTTAAAAAGCAAGAATAAAATAAAATACATGTTAATAAATAAGGACTGAATGAAATTGAATACGCGCTTTTTTTTGTTGTTGTCGCCCTGCCGGTATTCAATCTGGATAATAAATTGCTTTCATCTGGCAGTATTGTATCGCGCACAGTGTACAGCACGCTCCCCGGGATCTCAAAACAATCTGATGTGCTGCAATTCAGCAGCGTATTAAAGAGAAGGGAGTGTGATAATGCTCTTTTAGTCACTACATTACAGCCTGTCACATCACATTACAGCATTACATTCATTTAGAACATGCTCCTATCCACAGTGACACACCGTACGCTCACACACCGGAGAAATATGAGCCTCACTCCCCAACAGGGCCAGCAACATTCCCACAACATTCCCACATCGACATTCCCACAACGACATTCCCACAATAACGTTCCCACAACGACATTCCCACATCAACGTTCCCACATCAACATTCCCACATCAACGTTCCCACATCAACATTCCCACTACAACGTTCCCACATCGACATTCCCACAACAACATTCCCACATTGACATTTTCACAACATTCCCACATCGACATTCCCACATCGACATTCCCACATCAACGTTCCCACATCGACATTCCCACAACAACATTCCCACATCGACATTCCCACATCAACGTTCCCACAACAACATTCCCACACTGACATTCCCAAAACAACATTCCCACGACAGTGAGTGTGCAGTCAGGCTCATATGAACTGGCACCCTTACAATTCACACACAGTGCACAAGTGCTGAAAACAAGGGTGGCAGTCCTTTTGACACAAACCGTCTGGGAAATAAAATTTTATCTTGTTGAAAACAAAACAAAAAGATGTCTGAACAATAGAGTCAGTATAGAAGTATATAATCTTTTGTACATAAAATATAGCTTATCGTTTTTTCTTTTTTATCACGATATTCAGGACCTGACTACATACAACGTCACTAAGGCACACAGTGCAAGTAAATTAGCTAACCTATAAACTAAATACACTCACTGAGCACATTATTAGGTATTTTAGACTTTTTTTATTATTGGTCTTCTACTACTGTAGCCTACCCACTTAGAGGTTTGATTCATTGTGTGTACAAAGATGTTTTTCTGTTCACTGTTTTAATGGGTGTCCAGTCAAAAATACAACTCGAATAATCACCCAATCCAGAAGCAGCAGACCAGTTTAAGCAGTGTATTCTGTCATAGTTGTAACAGTTTAAGCAGTGTATTCTGTAACAGTTGTAACAGTTTAAGCAGTGTATTCTGTAACAGTTGTAACAGTTTAAGCAGTGTATTCTGTAACAGTTGTAACAGTTTAAGCAGTGTATTCTGTAACAGTTGTAACAGTTGAAGCAGTGTATTCTGTAACAGTTGTAACAGTTGAAGCAGTGTATTCTGTAACAGTTGTAACAGTTGAAGCAGTGTATTCTGTAACAGTTGTAACAGTTGAAGCAGTGGGCTGAGCTGCTGAAGAGGACTCTCAGGCAGCTGTAAGACTGTGA
>NC_083767.1:3620732-3648232 GCF_963514075.1 Conger conger
GGTGTAGACGGGGCTTTAGTGTGAAACACACAATGTGTGCGGTTTGGTGGAGACTGGTTTAGTGTGAAACACACAGTGTGTGTGGTTTGGTGTAGACGGGGCTTTAGTGTGAAACACACGAGAGAGAGGAAGCACAGTGGAGCTGGGATAATTAAGCTGTGCAGGCAAAGCTCTAACACGGAGGGCCGGGTGTGTGCTGCTCTTTATTCCAGCCTCAGATCTTCATCATACTGTATAATTCGCTCAATTATTTGCTGAAATTGGGCTGTAGGTTTACACATAATGTAGCCTATATAGACTTAAATGTGTTATTTATGTGCTGTAGAGAGGAGCTCTCAGACTGAGACCACAGCTCTGTGCTGTAGAGAGGAGCTCTCAGACTGAGACCACAGCTCTGTGCTGTAGAGAGGAGCTCTCAGACTGCAGCTCTGTGCTGTAGAGAGGAGCTCTCAGACTGCAGCTCTGTGCTGTAGAGAGGAGCTCTCAGACTGCAGCTCTGTACTGTAGAGAGGAGCTCTCAGACTGCAGCTCTGTGCTGTAGAGAGGAGCTCTCAGACTGCAGCTCTGTGCTGTAGAGAGGAGCTCTCAGACTGCAGCTCTGTGCTGTAGAGAGGAGCTCTCAGACTGCAGCTCTGTGCTGTAGAGAGGAGCTCTCAGACTGCAGCTCTGTGCTGTAGAGAGGAGCTCTCAGACTGCAGCTCTGTGCTGTAGAGAGGAGCTCTCAGACTACAGAGGTTCTCTGATGGGACATCACAGTGTTTGCTAAAGCGGAGAGGCGCCCTGATGTCGCTGGGCCATGCCCCAGGGACTCCAGCCCTCTGAAACCATCAGGCGATCCGACTCAAACGCACTCGTCTGTCTGTGGACCGACGAGACACTTCATTAATAAAGCATGAGGACTCCTGATGCCACGGCCATTTCAGCTAAACTAGGACGCTGCCGCAGGACGAGAAACGAAAAGTTCATACTCAAAAAATGTATCTGAATTAAAGCAGTTCTGCAAAGAATAGGTGGCAAAAATGCATTGATAGCAAAGTGAAAGACTGATATCAACTCATAGGACAGGGTTGGTTGTAATTATTGCTGGTGCAACCAGTTATTAAGTTTAAGGGGGGGGTGCTATGGGTGCTATGGGTGTTTCATAACTTGGGAGCAGTGAAATATGACGACATCTCAGCTATAAAAAAAAGAATTACAACAGCAACAAAAAAGCAGAAAAATGGATGGCTCAACGTTGAAATTTCCTGCGTGTCAGCAGGTATAGTTTTAGCCAGACACCTGTTTGGAAGAAGACAACCAAGAACACAAGGGAGCAGTAGTTTCTGGCCAGAATGCTATAAAACCAGAGCAGAGGCGTGCAACTGCACCCGGGAGGCGTCCATTTTGTGCCATTACACAAACCCTCAGCACACCAAACAGCACAGCAGTCATTTGTCAACTCAGAACTTGACCTCTACAGAAAAGCAGCACCTGAACTACACACCAGAGAAGTCATTATGCGCCCTGAGCCATTCCCAACCATGTAAAACAGTGCAGAGGGAAAATGGCGGCTAAACCCGGTGTCTGATATTGCTGAAAATCACAAGTGATTTGTCTTCTCGTTCCTAAAGATGTCGCGCAGGCTGAATACGTTTTACATCTCCATGGTGCCTGATCTCTCTGTCGCGTGACGGACCGCATAAGCACAGTAAAGCAGCATTATGATCACACGTTCCCCTCAGAAGGGCTCTTCTGTCTTCAGTCTTCAGTCTTCTGTCTTCTGTCTAAATAAAGTGGATACAGAGTTCATTGTCTGCTGAAGTAATCCCACAAACATTTAGAAGATAATCCTCACCACCTTGGAATAGAATACAGTAAAACATGATGTGTCTGTACACTTAAGTTCTTTTTTTCCATAAAGTTTCTCATTTCCAATGACCAGCAGTGAACTTAAAAACATAAAATATTGAGCAAATATTTTCAGGTTTCACTGCAAAAAGGACCCTATAGGAAACTAACTCCCTCACCTCACTGGCAACATTTTTGTTGAGCAAAAACATAATAGAAATAATGTTTTAAGTCGAAATACTTGTTAAGACTGTTGGGGCAGTGTTGAGTGTGTTGGGGCAGAGTTGGGGCAGTGTTAGCGCAGTGTTAGTGCAGTGTTGAGTGTGTTGGGGCAGTGTTGAGTGTGTTGGGGCAGTGTTGGGGCAGTGTTAGCGCAGTGTTGGGGCAGTGTTGAGTGTGATGGGGCAGTGTTGGGGCAGTGTTGAGTGTGTTGGGGCAGTGTTGAGTGTGTTGGGGCAGTGTTGGGGCAGTGTTAGCGCAGTGTTGGGGCAGTGTTGAGTGTGGTGGGGCAGTGGTGGGGCAGTGTTGAGTGTGTTGGGGCAGTGTTGGGGCAGTGTTGAGTGTGATGGGGCAGTGTTGGGGCAGTGTTGAGTGTGTTGGGGCAGTGTTGGGGCAGTGTTGAGTGTGTTGGGGCAGTGTTGAGTGTGGTGGGGCAGTGGTGGGGCAGTGTTGAGTGTGTTGGGGCAGTGTTGGGGCAGTGTTGAGTGTGATGGGGCAGTGTTGGGGCAGTGTTGAGTGTGTTGGGGCAGTGTTGAGTGTGATGGGGCAGTGTTGGGGCAGTGTTGAGTGTGATGGGGCAGTGTTGAGTGTGTTGGGGCAGTGTTGGGGCAGTGTTGAGTGTGTTGGGGCAGTGTTGGGGCAGTGTTAGCGTAGTGTTGGGGCAGTGTTGAGTGTGTTGGGGCAGTGTTGGGGCAGTGTTAGCACAGTGTTGGGGCAGTGTTGAGTGTGATGGGGCAGTGTTGAGTGTGTTGGGGCAGTGTTGAGTGTGTTGGGGCAGTGTTGGGGCAGTGTTAGCACAGTGTTGGGGCAGTGTTGAGTGTGGTGGGGCAGTGTTGAGTGTGTTGGGGCAGTGTTGGAGCAGTGGTTAGTGTGGTGGGGCAGCGTTGAGTGTGTTGGGGCAGTGTTGGGGCAGTGTTGAGTGTGTTGGGGCAGTGTTGAGTGTGGTGGGGCAGTGTTGGGGCAGTGTTGAGTGTGTTGGGGCAGTGTTGAGTGTGTTGGGGCAGTGTTGAGTGTGGTGGGGCAGTGTTGAGTGTGGTGGGGCAGTGTTGGGGCAGTGTTGAGTGTGTTGGGGCAGTGTTGAGTGTGTTGGGGCAGTGTTGGGGCAGTGTTGAGTGTGGTGGGGCAGTGTTGGGGCAGTGTTGAGTGTGTTGGGGCAGTGTTGGGGCAGTGTTGAGTGTGTTGGGGCAGTGTTGGGGCAGTGTTGAGTGTGGTGGGGCAGTGGTGGGGCAGTGTTGAGTGTGGTGGGGCAGTGTTGGGGCAGTGTTGAGTGTGTTGGGGCAGTGTTGGGGCAGTGTTAGCGCAGTGTTGGGGCAGTGTTGAGTGTGTTGGGGCAGTGTTGAGCGTGTTGGGGCAGTGTTGGGGCAGTGTTGAGTGTGTTGGGGCAGTGTTGGGGCAGTGTTGAGTGTGGTGGGGCAGTGTTGGGGCAGTGTTGAGTGTGTTGGGGCAGTGTTGAGTGTGTTGGGGCAGTGTTGGGGCAGTGTTGAGTGTGTTGGGGCAGTGTTGAGTGTGTTGGGGCAGTGTTGGGGCAGTGTTAGCGCAGTGTTGGGGCAGTGTTGAGTGTGTTGGGGCAGTGTTGAGCGTGTTGGGGCAGTGTTGGGGCAGTGTTGAGTGTGTTGGGGCAGTGTTGGGGCAGTGTTGAGTGTGGTGGGGCAGTGTTGGGGCAGTGTTGAGTGTGTTGGGGCAGTGTTGAGTGTGTTGGGGCAGTGTTGGGGCAGTGTTGAGTGTGGTGGGGCAGTGTTGAGTGTGGTGGGGCAGTGTTGGGGCAGTGTTGAGTGTGTTGGGGCAGTGTTGGTGGTTTGAACACAGACACATTGGGGCTCTGAACCAGCCTCAGTCACCAGGCCTGTGCTCACTCAGGGCCTTTCGGATGGCAGGGTGGAAAGTGCTCCCCTCATTAAAGGGGAATTCATCGGTCTTGTCAGAGAGAGACAGACACAGAGACAGTCCCACCGCACCGCGGGACAAATAAAGCGGCTCGCTCCTCCCCGCAGTCATAAAGCAGAGCGGGCCGAGGCTCTGAGCTCACACGCCCCACCCCAGCCAGGTCCTCTCCGTCTCCCCCAGAACGCCTCCGCCATCTCATCAGCCCGTTTCAGAGTCTATTCACTGCTCATTAGCACAGAGAAAGGTAAACATTCACTTCATAGAAGGTGGAGACCGTATGCATCACGTAACCAGCACGCCGCCCGGCTCTTCAGAATGATTGCCGTCTTTCCGCAGAATGGATCGGGAAGAAGGGGGACTCCGACGTGTGAAGAAGCGGGACTCCGACGTGTGAAGAGTGTGACTGCATCGGAAGAGCACGCTCCGTGATGAACCGGCCAAACGTACGCTGAAGTAACTCCCCCTTACGAGTCGCTGCAGACACAGATAATCACCGTCACAAACACCAATCAGGTGCCATTCTCTTCTCTCCGCGCAGTTGGAAAGAATATTTCAAAGGAAACAACGTGGCCTCCAACGCAGCCGTTAAAACATAAAACATCTGTCAGAGCGTGTTTTTATGCACACGACTTCATCTCAAAACACAAATTAACAAGCAGAAACAATCCACGCCAGAGAGTCACTTCAGTCATTTCCTCCGCTTGTTCTCAAGCCTGTGAGGGTTCCAGAAGCTTCCTCTGATCCTGCTTCGAGGGGCACGTGCAACGCCAAAAGCCTCCGTTGTTCCCGCGCTGCAACACGCCAAAAAGCGTTTCAGAGCGCACAAGGGGAGCAATCAGGACCCGGAGCTGGAGAAAGAGTCTCCTCTCTCAGCTCTGTCTGCCACAGGAGCCCCGCGCTGGAGGTGAAAACCTGATCCAAGGCCTACTCCAACTCCACCCTGTCCCTGCCGGCTCGAGTGCAGCAACACGGGGACGATTCGGCATACACCAGGTGTCTGGAGGAAGGCTTACCCTCCTCTTCAGCACCGAGCTGCACAGGACTTTGTGTTCCCTTCAGAAAGCTCCTGCTTGCTGTAATTAAGGCTGGACTGCAGCGGACAGACTGCAGGAGATGGAAAGGCTCAATCTCTCACTGAGACGCAATGCCGCACGTCACACTCCGTCGCCTTGGTGACCCAGGACCGAGGGGATTTGTACACTAACACACAGGGGTCAAAGGTCAGGTGAAGTGACCTTGGTGCCCAGTGTCATGATACCAAGTCTGGATCAGATGCTACTCACTCACTCACTCACTCACTCACTCACTCACTCACTCACTCACTCACTCACACACACACACACTCACTCACTCACTCACACTCACTCACTCACACTCACTCACTCACTCACACACACACACTCACACACTCACTCACTCACTCACTCACTCACACACTCACACACTCACACACTCACACACTCACTCACTCACTCACTCACTCACTCACTCACACACTCACTCACACACTCACTCACTCACTCACTCACTCACTCACTCACTCACTCACTCACTCACTCACTCACTCACTCACTCACACACTCACTCACACACTCACACACTCACACACTCACACACACACTCACTCACACACTCACACACTCACACACTCTCACACTCTCACACTCTCACACTCTCACACAGCCAGGCTGCAGGAAAATCACACTCATGGGTCCCAAGGTTGCAGTGCGGTAGCAGTGAGAGGGTAAATGCTAACGGAGACTCTGGCCCAATGACTCACCAACAGTGACTCAGGCCCAGCGCTAACCTGCGCTAGCCTCTGTGGACCAGACCACTGGGTAAATGACGACACTTACTGTAATATAAAGTGACAGAAAGTGAGTCTTACCAGCCAGGTCCCCACGAGGGACGGGAGATAGCTACAGAACAGACGATGGACGGAGGAGTGCGGATTCGACATATGTTCTCCTGCCTCTGAGAGAATGGTTTCAACCTCCGTACCACAACCTCAGACAGCTCCTGCATCTCCCCGTTGCTGCTCACACAGAACATTCCTTCATGAACCAGCTTCTGTCCAGAGGTTTGGACTCTACGTTAATTATCCTGCAGTGTGGGGGGTGTGGTTGTTTGCAGAGAGCCGTCAGGAACACCAGGAACCCCAGGAACACCCCTTTCCCCGCCGTTTGAGCGGCAGTGAGGTAGGGGGGTGTGATGGAGGGGTTCCCCAAGGTCTGGGGGGCGGGGGGGAGAACAACTTCCTGCTCCTCACTTCCTCCCTAAAAACCACAGAACTTTCCAGGCCTTTATGGCAACACAAACACTGCCAACCCGACTACCTGACGCACACTCACATGGGACAACTCCTCTTCAGAAAGGACAGCGTTCACGCTCACTCTCTCTGCCACGGGGCTCCGTGTGTTCCAGAAAGTTCCATTATCTAACGGCCAGACCGCAAAGTAAGGCTGCTAACGGCGGGTTCCCGAGAATAACTGAGCCGTCCTCTGATCTGCCCACTGCGGTCACTGCGTTTGAAGTCTCTCCGACTGATGCCGGGTTTATCTGACCAGGGAAGAGTGTAACAGTTTCCCCACATTGCATCAAATGTGTGCGTTCTACATTTTAAAATTCCTTCTGAAAAATCCCAGTGTGACTGGCAGCCTGGTTGTAAATCACACCATAGAAATGAAAGACTTCTCAGAAAATAAATAATAAATAATAAAAGTAAAATGTAGAAATAAAATTGATTTAATAACCACAGGTGACCAGGTGGGGATACTCAGCTTTTCACTAATCGGACTCCAAACGAGAAGCTAATGCTTTGAACCAATCGAACGGAGTGGTCAAGAGAATTACCTCTGACCCCCCTCCCCTCTGACCTCTGACCTCTAACCTCTAACCTAAGCACACATTCTTATCCAGAGTGATTTACACACATTACAGCGTGTAGTGTGTGTAAATTACACCGGTTACTTAATTTACATTTTTCCGTCAATTTGCGGCAGGATAATGAGCATTCTCTGCCTGTGGGGCAGAGAGCCGGTTTGCGGGAGACTTCTGCCCATTCGCGGGTCTCTCCAGGGTGGGGTGGAGGGTGGAGGGTGGAGGTTGGGGAGGGGGTGGAGGGTGATCTCCCCCGTAGCCACAGCGGTTAAAACCTGCACACCACCCGCATGTTCAGTACACACACTGTCTGTGTGTTCAGTACACACACCATCCGCGTGTTCAGTACATACCGTCTGTGTGTTCAGTACACACACTGTCCGTGGGTTCGGTACACACACGTCCGCGTGCTCAGTACACACACCGTCCGTGTGTTCGGTACACACACTGTCCGTGTGTTCGGTACACACACTGTCCGCGTGTTCGGTACATACACTGTCCGTGTGTTCGGTACACACACTGTCCGCGTGTTCGGTACATACACTGTCCGTGTGTTCGGTACACACACTGTCCGCGTGTTCGGTACATACACTGTCCGCGTGTTTTGTACACACACTGTCCGTGGGTTCGGTACACACACTGTCCGTGGGTTCGGTACACACACTGTCCGCGTGTTCGGTACACACACTGTCCGCGTGTTCGGTACATACACTGTCCGTGTGTTCGGTACACACACTGTCCGCGTGTTCGGTACATACACTGTCCGCGTGTTCGGTACACACACTGTCCGTGTGTTCGGTACACACACGGTCCGTGTGTTCGGTACACACACCGTCCGTGTGTTCGGTACACACACTGTCCGTGTGTTCGGTACACACACTGTCCGCGTGTTCGGTACACATACTATCCGTGTGTTCGGTACACACACCGTCCGTGTGTTCGGTTCACACACCGTCCGTGTGTTCGGTACATACACTGTCCGCATGTTCAGTACACACACTGTTCGTGTGTTCGGTACACACACTGTCCGTGTGTTCGGTACATACACTGTCCGTGTGTTCGGTACACACACCGTCCGTGTGTTCGGTACACACACGGTCCGTGTGTTCGGTACAGGCAGACAGGGTGGGTCTCCGCACAGCTCCACACGCTGAAGCCGGACTGTGATCCAGCACAGGCCGCACGCTCCAAAAGTCTTACGCTACGTTTCCTGCGTTTCCTGCGTCACAATGAGGAGAAACAGCCCCTCCATTCTTCCTCTCCCCTCTCCCTGGGTCAGCTGTGAGGAGCTGAGGGATCATGTTTGCCCGTGTCGTACGGGCGGTATCAGTGAAAATCCCTCGGGGCCCTCTTGCTTCACAAGTTATCTAAATTGCCATCGTCCTGACTACCTACACTTCTTTCACATGACCGTCCAGAGGAAAAGAACTGGTGGATAAATGCCAGCGAGATGTCACAATCTCAGAAATTACAAGTGTACTGTGTGTGTGTGTGTGTGTGTGTGTGTGTGTGTGTCTGTGTTTTTATTTTTGCACTCAATCCCCTTGCCATGCCCGGCCTGACTTTATCGCACGGCTCGAATCAATTCTGTCCACAAGTCCTGTTCTCTCTCAGTTATCATATTTCTGTGTTTCAGCCCTCGCTCCCCGCAAAATCAAATCACCTGTGCAGACCGGGCCGGGTTATAAATCTCTCCCTTCCCCTGTCACCACACAATCTGTTTCTGTCGTCTTCGATGTGCCGGCCCCCGACAAAATGGCCGTTGGCTCTGTCCCGAGGCGACGGACCAGCTCGAGAGATGCCGCGCTTGTCCTGCGATCGCAGGCCCCCGGCAGCCATCTTGGCCCCAGGTTCCCGCTCGTCTTCGGGAGGCTCAGCGCGTTCCCATGGAGACACCGTCCCGAGGGGCAACCAGCTCCTCTTCGGATTCCCGCTGTTTTTACACACAGCACACACACCCATCAGCCTTCAGGCCTGTCTCTCTCCCAAAGGCCGCTGGGAGTTTCCTTTTTCATGCACTACCCTGCCCAAGTGTGTCTGCAGCCGCTCAGCCAATCAGTTGACCCGATAGCCTGTGATGTCATAATCACGAACCCTGCTGTAAAATAAAAAAAAGTGCCAGTTTGACCAGCTTGAAAATTGAGCTGGTCAAGCTGGTCATAAGCTGGTCTAGCTGGGTATGAGCTAGTCAACCAGCATGGTCAAGCTGGTCATGAAGCTGGTCTAGCTGGGTATGAGCTGGTCAACCAGCTAGTGCTGCTATCCAGTCTAAGCTGGTAGCTGATCAAGCACCTACCAGCCGTTTCAAAACATAGCTTGAGCTTGCCAAACCATGTCAAGCTGCGAGCTGGCCTGAACTGGTCAATGCGTTTGTGTGCTAACCCAAACAATGTACATAGTTTTCTAAAGGCCTCAAAACTAGACTGGCATCACCTCATAAGCACAGCCTGAGTGGAAAAAGGAGAGACTAAAACGTAACTGAAGAACAAGATGTCCCATAATGTGACCAGAAGCAGCTGCTTGGTGAAGTTTGGCATTAACAGTGTTGCAGGAGAGCTACAGTAAACCACGCGCTGAGTCTCGTCGGGGTCTTATTACCTCATACTGCCTGAACTGTGAGTGAAGACTGAGGAGGAAATGTAAAATTTGAGAACTTGAGTACTGCACTCAGTTCCTGCTGAGGCACGCTAATGATCTCGTCTCTCAGCAGCGTGTCGTTTTCCAGACATCCCCGCTCGTAAGCACGCCGGGCTGACTGACGTAGGCGTCACTCAACACGAACGCCACATCTCCCTCTGAGAAACTGTCACAGCGTGGCGTCGGGAGGCGGTGCACCTCGAGAACTTTGTTATGCAGACACTGTCACTCCGACGCTCAGAGGGACGGTGGGGTTCACAAACGTAAACAAGCGGCCAGGGGTCAAGTCCCTCGTCACCATGGAGACAACAGCTCTCCCTGCAGACAGTCACAGAAGTGCAAATGCCAAACATGTCCTGATTTTCCTATAAATCAGGCTTCAGTGTTTCCTGGCTGGGGAATAGTTTCATGTCTCGTAGTATTTTAACTCAGCAAAAAGTCCTATTTTCCAAAATGTGAAAATCTTCATGAGGGAAGCTTTTGAAACCTCTGGATGCTGACACAGTTACGTGATTTTTATCCGCAATTTGCACATTTGGAAACCATGTTTTCTTGTTTCACCATGATCTTGCGCTAATCTACACACTCCACAGGTGTCCCTGCCACCTGGAGATCACCTGAAACATTCATCAGCAGCAGCAGAGCTCCAGGTGCAGAGCTAAATCTGCCTAACCCATAATCCGCTCACAGGAAAAAGACACAACAATCACAATGTATAAGCCTTAAGCTTATAATCAGCTCTTTCAATACATATTTTTCTATAAAACAATTTAAATTAGATTAGCATGTTAGGGGAAATCTGAAACACAATTCCCTGATCCCTGATTTGGTAATCAAGCCAAACTCATACAACAGCACAGTTATACAGTGAACACAAACAGATAATAAAAACACCAACGCTTCACAGACCGGGAGATTCGGGTCTTTAATAAGCCAGCTCTGTCCATATACAGGAAGTACTGTTTTGACTGTGCGTCCCTGTTCTGTTTTGTAGTTTTCTTCCTTATTTGTAAGAATAATACCATCAAACCATAAAGCCATTAATTCATATATGACTTAATTAGATCATTAAAGTAGAGAGAGAGAGAGAGAGAGAGAGAGAGAGAGAAATAGAGAGAGAGAGAGAGAGAGAGAGAGAGAGAGGGGGAGAGAGAGAGACAGGGAGATGTGGCGAAACATGAAGGTGGGTTTATGGGGGACGGCGACTTTAGCGGGTGGTAGAACCCCCGTTGCCGTGGCGATAAGAGGGCTGGTGTCGCCAGGTATACCCCAGTCACAGAGCACAGGTGTGTCGATGCGCTGTGGCCTACCTGTGGGACGCTGTCCTCCCCCTCTCCCTCTCCCTCTCCCACCGCTGGGCCTTCAGATACGGGGGACCCAGATAACCCCCCTGCTGGGGATCGTCCTAAAATATGCCCGAAAGAAAAATTTAGATGGATCACATCACAATCACAGCCTCTTCCCCGGATGACATCACAATCATCAGACGAAATCAGCAAACTACAAGCCAGAACAATTTCTGCTTGATTTGTGTGTTGAATTTAAGCAGGTCTTGATCATCACCTGCCAAAAATGACAGTTGGGTATTAGGTTGGTTTTTTTTTTAAACATTCATGCTTTCCTTCAATGCGTTACTCCAGGGAGATAGTACACTGTGCTTGTACAACAAATTCCATAATCCAGGTAAAGTCTTACTCTTATTGACAATCCTGTCTGTGATCCACAGACAGCGACGCTATCATAAATCTAAGCCGTGCCACGCTGAAGGACACGGAGCACCTTGGTGATGAATTACATCCAAAGCCAACTTCCTGTGCGGGGAGATTTATTTATGAAGATGGCGGCAGGTAATAGCATTCCATGACAGAACTTTCTCTCACTGAGCAAGATTCAATCAATAAACATTTAATATTGTTGCTGTCAAAACACATTGAACTACAATGTCAATGTCGACATTTTATGACGGCTAGTCAATGTGTCGATGTTTATATGAGCAGTCAAACACAAACGGTTTTTTTTTCTCCATGTAGGTCTCTGTGAAGGTTGTCGTCACCTTAGCGAAGGTTACCTTACCTGGTAAAGTCCAAGAAGTTGTTTGGTGATTTCGCCGACGCGGAGCAGGTACCGTCGGAGCTTGCTCTGGTAGCTGACCGCGGCGAGCCTCGCTTCGTCCTGCAGGGAGGCCAACAGGTGCTGCTCTCGCGCTCCAGCCTCGCGCGCAGCGCACGCATGCAGCAGAGTTTTTCCTCGCTCGCGTCTCTCTGGAGCAAAACTAACCCGCATCCATTCTGACACACGCCGCCCGCACGTCGGCCGTCTGCACGTCCCGAAAGTTAGTTCACTCGCTCTCTTAATGTTCTTAGAAGGATTGTTGTCACACTTTGTTTACTTTTTTGCTTAGAGAATGTCTCTTGGCAAACCGGATTTTCGCAGTTTATGGGGTAGTTGTAGCCTCTAAATGCAGCCCGGGTAAGCTCGCCGTCACTGGTGGGATCTTTATTGAGATGGACGCTGAAGCGGGAAGGACTGGCGTTGCTAAACCGAATGAATCGGCCGCCGGACTGCGGACCAACGCCTGCAACCTCGTGGGAACAATTTGCTTGTTAAATGTCCATCACACTAACGTCGCGCTGCAAATATCAAGTGCCATTGCTTTCATGTTGTTTGCGTAAGCTTTAAATCAACCCAAGCGATACATGCACTGTTTTATTAGTCTGATGTTCCAAACTTGTTCACTTGTTCGGAACGATTTACGACCCTACCGTATATAACCTAAAATCAGCGTCTATAGTTTCTGTCACTGGCCTTAAACAACACAAACAACTCCAAAAGGCCGTGCGCATTCTGGTAAACGGCAGCATGTTAAAAAAATTGAATGGATGAATAACAGAAAGGTTATATCAGTAAGCACTCAACATCACGGGTGCACCGGATGAGGGAGAGCGTGCAGTACTAATGTTCCACCGCTAGAGGCCGCACATATCTCCAGCTCTGAACTCAATTATCTTTCTTTAAACTTCACATACATCGGTTCAAACGAACGCAGATGTTTGTTAAGTGTTGCAATGAGTGTTTGAAAAGTGATGTTTGATAAGTGTTGCAAGTACGACTTTATTAATTTATTAAAATAAAAGTAAGAAACAATCTTACTATAACTCTCTGATGCAATACTACTAACTTTACTGCATTTTAGTACCTCATAAATTGCAGTTTAATGCAGCATTATTTCAAAGATAGTCTACTGCTCAGGTTGCCCTTAACCCCACATTACCCCAGGCTCCTGCTTAGTCTAATCAACTGTAATTCACTTTTGTTGGTAGCAGCTCTGGTTTCAATATTGAATTGTAACTCAAGTGTAAATCATTACAAGATGAACTCCAGACTGATATAAACAAAGTACTGTGTTACAGTAAGAAAATATAAACAACAATCCGCAATAAACACAGGGAAGCACTGAAAGTGAAAGTGGCACTGAAACTGACAGTAAAACCTGACAACTTGTAAGTTGACGTTTGTTTTGTGTGTTTCATGCCTGAGTGTGTACATGTACTCTGTGCATCTCCTTCTTTGTGGACGATGCGTAAAAACAGCGTCATTGTTTCATGAAGTCAGAGAGCACAAAAGTTCAGCATTATCAGGTCTCAGACAGATTCTGATCATGAATAGTTTTTAATAAGTGTTTATACTGTGACAGAAGGCACATAGAAGCAAAAGTCAATTATAATGAATGTCCGACAAGCTCTGCTTGCATCAATACTGCGTTTATGTTTTTAAATGGTAAGTTCAACAAAATAATTATTTCATTTTGCCTAATCATTGTCATAATAAACCATGCAGTTTAAATGGCAGTTGGATATAGTTTTTATAAATGTACAACATATATACATTCACAATAAATATGTCAGTGTCATATCACATAACAAGAGTTAACATGAGGCCAATTTTGACCTTGTATACATCAGTTAAATATTCTCTGTCAGTGTTGATTTTACTGTATGGTGTTCCAGTCTGTTGAGAATGAAATTTTTTAATGAAAGAGACAAAATATAAAGCAATGCCAAAGTACACCTTTCCATAATCTCAGCACGCTGTAAAAACCATGCGTTAAATTCGAGTGAGCTATGGAGTCTGGATTTAACTATTCGGTTAAGAGTCTCTGCTGTCCGTTGAGGCACAAGAACGGCGGACTCGGACATATGGAAGAGTTTAAGACTGAAATCGCCGGCCCATATCTCACACCTGCACTGGACCCGGTACCTCATGCGGGTTTGAGTTTGAGTTAGGCTACCATTCCTGAAAAAAAAAAACACTTTACACTTTAAAAAGACATTAATGCAGCTTTTCATCCATAGATCCACATGATGTGTCAAATTCCAGTTTGTGAACAGCTCCTCTTTTACAAAATAAATTAAATAAATCATTAGAGCCACATCAAAAATGTAATACATTTAATTTAAATTGAACTGATTAGGTTTAATAGTCCATGTTTAATTTTCTTATGTTCAACCTTATTTGAAAATAGCAGATGCAATTTTATCATAAGACACAATTTGGTTTATGTATTAGCAAATTATAATGGACAAAGTTACTGAGATCATACATCTATATAGTTTTTTCAGGCCATAGATTTTGTTAGTTTTAAAAATTGGGTAATTTGAATGGCCACTTATTCTGTTGAAATGAAAGCATATAATCTCACTAAGTACAGTCCTTTAATGTTTCCCTATCTCGTGCCATAAAGTCTTTATTATTTTTGGACGTACATTTGATTTCCACAAACCCCATATTCCTACTGTTCCACTCCTACAGGAAACCAGCCTACAGGCCCTGCCTAATATATTTTAATGGCTCTTCTAAATTATACAAAGATTATAATCATATAACTGGGTTTGTTTCCATACATAGAGATGAAAATGTTCCATGAGAACAATTCTATAAAAAAAAAACATGACATGGTCATAATTTAAATGATAGCTGCCTATGCATTCATGATTTTTGTATCTGTATCCATATGTGATGGATTGCTGACAAACTGACATTTCTCACTGGCAAGGTAAACGTAATGGGTTACCTAATTTGTGCTGTTCATTTGGCGATTACAGTCCATGAGTATTGAAGGAGATTCTTGTTCTCTTGTTTTTGGAGACCGTGTGAAGGGGTGATGTAATCAAGCGGGTAACTGTTTCTCATCAAGAGCCTCAGTATCAGATGAAACCCATACATCACCCAGGTGCAGAGCAATTACTCCAGCGATTGCATGTCAGCTACAGGTGGCTACGATAACAGCAAGAGATATTTCAAGATGAAATTGCCTTTGTTGTTTAGATACTGTAATCCCCCTCACACTCTCTGTGACTCTTCAACAGCTGTGTTTCATAATAAAGCAGGGCACTTGAAATAAAGTGTTATTTTGTTCCAGAAGATTCTACCTTCTAACTTCAGCATATTAAATGTTTTCTCACAGAAAGTATGTGTTATTGATATTACATTGTGTAGCATATTCAGAAATATATTACAAAAATGACATTACATTACATGAATGGCATTTGGCAGACTCTCTTGTCCAGAGAGACGTACAGTTGATTAGACTAAGCAGGAGCCAGTCCTCCCCTGGAGCGATGCAGGGTTAAGGGCCTTGCTCAAGGGCTGTGCGGATCTTACTGTGGCTAGATCGGGGATCGAACCACCGACCTTGCGGGTCCCAGTCATTTACCTTAACCACTACGCTACAGGCTGCCCCGTGTCATCAGGGTTGATTATTTTGGATGATTCAGGTCGTAGACGTAGTTCAGACGTAGTTAAATCACTATCACCATCATTGCAAATTTAACCAGAATGAAGCAGGGAATATAATCCCTGTATTTGGGGACAGCATAACCAGGTTAATAACTGACACAGTTTACAAAGCACAACAGATAATCCCAATCATCCCAAGGGCATGTAGCAGCTGGAGTAAAACCCGGAACAGCTCTTCTCACTACAGTCCATGTTCCAGATTTGGGTGCGTTCCGGGTTTTGCTCAGTGCAGTCATCCAGCTAAATCAGTCATCCTACTTTGTGGTACAAGGCACCAGGTGTGCATCTGAAATTGTGAAAAAACAGTGGTGAAACACGGACCCAGACTCAGGTTTGTCTATATAAACTTTAATAGAGAAGACTGGCTTAATGAAGCGAATACCATTATACAGAGATTAGGCTCAGCTACGGTATATCAGACAGAGAAGGGTGTTGATCACACGGGTGAATGATTAGTCCACACAAGGCTGGATCTAGCTGATCAGTGCATGAGTCCGTTTACTGCAATAGATGGAGCTTTTATACCTTCCGTTTTCCAACTCATGCGCAGTAAAAATCCACTCTGTCTGTGTGGCATAGATGGCAAATTTAAAGGCGTTCATGCATTTGGCAATTTTAGTCCAGTGTGTCGGGAGCAGAAGAAGCACTTTGTGATGGAGGCGATATCATATTTCACAATGCAAGCCGCGCCATTGTCTGTCGAGTCGAAAGGTGGCTGACCTAAATGGAATGTATCTATTTAAAAACTTGAATGGAACAACTACATATTTATTTTATCGTTTGAGTGGCAAGTCCTGCCAGAAATGAGCGAGACCAATGGATGGCTGATGTGGCGAATGTCTGAACAACTTCCTTGTCATCCGTCATGTTAAAAGACGAAAAAACTACTAGTACAAAAATCATAATGTATCATAATGTTAATGTGAAGGTGTAGCGTGGCTTCTCCGGGTTAATCAACAGATTAGTATCTTTCTGTTAATCGCTCTATACGACAGTGAAAGCTACGGCTAAGGACCAGGTCGAAGCGTTAAAATGGCATTCAAAGCTCGCCATCGTCGAAAACGTCAGACATTGCACTGGGACTTTAGCCAGCTGTGACACAACCACCGCGTAACGCAAATAATCACACTCGGACCCAAACGTTAACGGAAAAGAAAAACAGGAAAAGTAACAAAATAAAACATCAACATCCTTTGCACAGCACCAGCATGGAACACAGAAAACCCCAAAAGTACAGTCAAAACAAACACCCGTTTGTGCTCTGAAGATCGTACCACGCTGCAGGCTTAGAGCGAATCTCCACTGCAGTCCAGGCAAGAGCCACAACCACAGCCATCACGTAACTTTCTTCACAATAGTGCTGCCACGCCGTAGCAACGTTATCATGGCAACCGGAAGGCTGCGCTGTAGGTGTCGGCCGTGTAAGAGCAGACATGGCAGTTGAACCTCCGGAAAGTCCTCGTCTAAAGGGAATATGCTAAAACGTGGATAAGATAGTCCTAATGTCACCACACAGACAGCAGCTCCACCAATCACATTCATGACAACCAACAGAACAAAAACACGGTGATTAGTGGACAGCTTCCAGCCACTTCCTGGTGATACCCACTCAGATTCAGAAGTACAGTCAAAGAGAATCCACCAATCATTGTTGCCGTTGTTGTATTGGTTGTTAGCAACATGCACTGCGATTGGCTCAGCTCCACTCTGGTCTCTACCATCGTGTGCATTAGTGTTCTCCAGTGGGTTCGTAGAATTTTCTCCAGGATTAGTTAAGTATAATTTGTTTGTGCTGTTTATTAGTCACTGTAGTGTGATTCTGCTGTTTATTTGGTTGTTTGTTTGTTTGTTAGTTAGTAAAAGTGGTGTTTATTTAGATTGCAGTGAAACTGGGTTGTGTGTTTATTTATCTCAGGTGAGCTAGGCTAGATGTCATTCAAGTCCCCCAAATTTATGCCTCTGTTCCCACAGTCCCCAAACCCTGCAGAATCTCCCCAAAAGCGTTCGCCATGATGGACCAAGTTTTGGAAATCCCCTGAAAGATTCACGAGCTTGTGCAGCTCACTGGAAGAGACACGGTTTGGGCAGGCCAACGTGCGCTCACAAACCCAGCAGAGTTCCTCATGACGGTCTTTATTGTTGCTTTTTTCTGTACTCACTTTATAACCCCAAATATCCTCTGATTCATAATACAGATATGCTTCATAATACAGATACAGATACTAATTGTTTTGTGTGTGTGTGCAGTTACAACACTTTATTTCCACTATTTCGTTTGTTAATAGTCCCAGTAGAATGGAGTATAATAACAATGTTGATGTGCTGTTTCACATAGCAATGCAGGAAACTATCTGTAATAGGATATTCAACAACATTATATCACCTTGATGTTAACAGAAGTAGGTTTTGTGTACATTGGAGGACCAGACAATATGCTGCACCATTAAATGCGTCTCATTGTTACTGTGTGTGGGAGCTGGAATGATCGTCCGATGGATGTTTGTTTTGACTGCATCTCTGTAAGACAGGGATCTCAAACTCCAGTCCAGGAGGGGGCGCTGTGTCTGCAGGTTTACCTCCAGTCCTGGAGGGCCATAGTGTTCAATGGTCATTTTGTGGTTTCCTTTCAATCAGCGGCCAATTGTGGCCTTGGAAAACGAGGTGTTTGGACTCTTTAGCCAATCAGCAACTTGCAGAAACACACCCAAAATCAGCAGACGCCCTCGCCCCCCCCGGCCTGTGAGTTTGAGGTTCTTGCTTTTGAGAGAAGGGCCCTTTGGTCCGTGAGGAAGGGGGGCCCCGAGACACACAAGACAAATCCAGTTCTTTTTACTCTTATCCTTCGCAACTATACATTTGCTAATTTTACGTAATGCTTTAAATAGTGAATTATTTTTTCTCCATTAGAGTTTTATATTTTATTTTATTCTTTTTTACACGGCACTGTGTAGGGCTGCCGCAGCGCCTTCGACGGGACTACATTACAGTTTGGAGGGTGAATCTCAAAAGCCCTGGATGTGGATATTACTTATTATTTTACCCCATAAGAATAACTGGTGCAACTGTAAAATATCAGCGTATATAAGGCATACTGAACAAGTTAAAACAACCCCTTTGATGCTCCTCCATTGAGAATTCTTATGTACTACATAGTGGGGAGGATGTCCTTGATATTTTTTGTCTTGTTCCCAAATCTCCAATTCTTTTTTTTTTTTTTTTTTTTTTTGTAACGCTTTTTCCACATCAGTATTCCTGGGAATACTGCGTTTGGCGGCTGGGCGGAACCTTGGAAAGTTGTGGAAAGAGCCGATTCCCGTTGGCGCCGTGTGCGCAGAGTTCTGGAACAGCGACGGTTACATTCAGAGTCCGAGCAGAGAGAGCGACAGCAGGAGGAGAGCAGCCAGGCCAAAGGGCTGAGACGCCATTACGGCTCCACCTGGGACAGACAGAGAGAGAGAGTTATACACCAGCACTGACTGAGACGCCATTACGGCTCCACCTGGGACAGACACAGAGAGAGAGAGAGTTATACACCAGCACTGACTGAGACGCCATTACGGCTCCACCTGGGACAGACAGAGAGGGAGAGAGTTATACACCAGCACTGACTGAGACGCCATTACGGCTCCACCTGGGACAGACAGAGAGAGAGAGAGAGAGTTATACACCAGCACTGACTGAGACGCCATTACGGCTCCACCTGGGACAGACAGACAGAGAGAGAGAGAGTTATACACCAGCACTGACTGAGACGCCATTACGGCTCCACCTGGGACAGACAGAGAGAGAGAGAGTTATACACCAGCACTGACTGAGACGCCATTACGGCTCCACCTGGGACAGACAGAGAGAGAGAGAGTTATACACCAGCACTGACTGAGACGCCATTACGGCTCCACCTGGGACAGACAGAGAGAGAGAGAGAGAGAGAGAGAGAGTTATACACCAGCACTGACTGAGACGCCATTACAGCTCCACCTGGGACAGACACAGAGAGAGAGAGAGAGAGAGAGTTATACACCAGCACTGACTGAGAGGCCATTACGGCTCCACCTGGGACAGACAGAGAGAGAGAGAGAGAGAGTTATACACCAGCACTGACTGAGAGGCCATTATGGCTCCACCTGGGAGGGAGAGAGGGAAAGAGAGAGGGAGAGAGAGGGAGAGAGGGAGAGAGAGAGAGAGCAATGACTGAGATGCCATTACGGCTCCACCTGGGACAGACAGAGAGAGAGAGAGAGTTATACACCAGCACTGACTGAGACGCCATTACGGCTCCACCTGGGACAGACAGAGAGAGAGAGAGAGTTATACACCAGCACTGACTGAGACGCCATTACGGCTCCACCTGGGACAGACAGAGAGAGAGAGAGAGTTATACACCAGCACTGACTGAGACCCCATTACGGCTCCACCTGGGAGGGAGAGAGGAAGAGAGAGGGAGAGAGAGGGAGAGAGAGGCTCCACCTGGGACAGACAGAGAGAGAGAGAGAGTTATACACCAGCACTGACTGAGACGCCATTACGGCTCCACCTGGGACAAAGAGAGAGAGAGAGTGACCAGTTCATCATACACAGCACTGCATTTAGATCAGAGCAATGCAGTAATTTATGAGGGTATATTCTGTGCAACGCCCTCTTGTTAATCAATACTGTCACCGAGTCACGGCATCAGGCGGACAGTATCCATGGTGATCTCACGGAAGGATTATCTTAACTACTCCATTTTTCAAAAAACGTTCACTTTGAACTCCAAAACCCCCGCCCCCGCCTAGCCCCCCCCCCTCCCCCCCAGCAGTGGGGCGCATCCAGGCCTGTCGTTAATGGATCACATAGTTCCTGCGGTTGCTGGGATCAGTTACAGACAGGCAGCCCTGCCGCCCACGCAGGCTGATGCATGCTGGGATAGAGCAGCCATGGGCTGGAGGACTGCTCACACATAAATGATGGGAAAGTCAGCAGCTCAGCACTCGCGACTATGCGAACGAGCTCGGCCCGCACTGACTGATCAGTCGCCCTCCACACGTTCAAAATTATAATTTATATTGAGTAACTCTGCCACTGAAACCTAACACCTGTCACCATAATCATTTTCAAAACCAAAAGGTGAACGGTTTTCATGAAGTGGGTTTTATTTTCTGGGCTCCATTCTGGAGTGTTCAGAGACGCAGGACATCAGGGAACAGAGCGGACGAACCCCCCGGTACACAGACACATATTGATCTGCACAGATACACAGAATTTGATAACATGCTGCTGCATTAGCATTTTATCCAGGTTCTCTTGAATGGAAACTGGGCAGGGGCATTTTGCAACACTGTCATGTTTCGCTCACTAATGACCAGGGACAGATTGTGTTGCTTCCTCTCATAGTTTGGTTGCAGGAGCACTGAATGTTTGAGTATTTTCCAGGAGCGTGCAGTGGAATGTCCAATAGAAGCAACCGTGTCTGTTTGCCAATGTGATGTAAAATGCTGGAATATGTTGACAGTATATATATATATATTTTTAAATACATTCCGTTTCCGCGAGGCCTGTAATGTGGTTCCCATGGTTACCTGAAATGCGCACGGCAGCCACGGCCCCGTCCCCCCCCTCGGTGCGCGCGCGGACCTCCACCACGTAGTCCCCCCCCTTGTGAACCGGGAGGTCGATGTAGTGCTTCTGCGTGAGGTACAGCTTCCCCTTGCTGTGGTCCGCCGGCCGGTAGAGCACCTGCAGAAACAGAGCCGCCATTTTGTTTTCCTGGAGCATTTCAGAGTGGAGCGAGACCCCCCCCCCCGAGGCTCAGTCACTCTGCTCTTCACCCAGTCGTTACAGCCCAATAATGTTTTTATTTGCTATACTTTTTTTGCTATACTTCAATATACTTTTTTGGTAATCCAGTACAACTAGCACCGAGTATAGATGTAAACACCACAGATTCAAACACTGGTCCTAACTCCACTGAAGCCATCAGAAGGTGCTAGCCCGTTAGCCTGTTAGCCCGTTAGCCCGTTAGCCTGTTAGCCCGTTAGCCCGTTAGCCCGTTAGCCCTCACCTTGTAGCCCTGTATCGTGGACTCGTTGGCCAGGGGGACCACATGCTCCCAGGTGATGTTAACCACGGATTTGCTGACGCTGATCTTTTGACTGATGATTTTCGGAGGCTGACTCGGAGCTGGAGAGAGACAGAGAGAAGAGCACCATTTACAAGCGCAGAGGGACTGAGTTCCACCCAAATCCCAAGGGGTTTTGCCTTTGGTTCCGAAAATTAAGAAAATTAATTTGGATTTTTAATAGGAGCTCAAAACAATAGTATAGCATATTTACATATTTGATTGGTTGAGAAGGTATAAGGTTGAGGGTGCCGATTGTACGGCAGCTATTTGTGAGTGTCATACGAGACTCCCACAGAAGCACGTGTGTGTTTGAGACCCTGTTCGCCTCTCTGCGGGGGAAAGCCGGCGGGCCCTTACGTGGCTTCTTGGTGTCCACCTCGCAGATGTCGCTGGCCGGCCCGAACCCGCCCGAGTTGTAGGCCCGGACCTCGATCATGTAGTGGGAGTTGGGCAGCAGGTCCTTCAGCTCGATCTGCTCCTGCGAGGCCGGGAGCTGGATCCTGTGAGCCGACGACTGCTTCCTCCAGTACGTCACCTGGAAGCGCAAAACGCAGGGGTCAAAGGTCGCTGGAGGTCAGTCAAAGCCATTCTAATGATAATAATAATAATAATAATAATAATAATAACATCATATGAAATCTTTTCAACCTAAAAAACATTGAAGAACTGAATTGTGGGAGATCTTGAAGCAGTCGAGCCTGATTTGGGATGGCGGTGGCACAGGGAAATTAGCTTTAGCTTAGCGGCACAGACCGTTTCCCAGAAGCACTGTGGAGTGTGGAAGTGACGGGCGGGTCGTACCTGGTAGCCCTCCACTACCGCTTGATTGACGGGTTGCCATGACACCTGGACCTCGGTGGCGGAGATGGTCTTGGTCTCCACCTTGGCGGGGGCCTCGGTGGGAACTTGGGGGGGGGGGGGGGAGGTGGAGACAGAATCCTGTGAGCGGTCTGACAGTGTCACATGGTACGAGAGCCAAAATATCACCCAGCCACAGCCAGGAATCGCAGGGATATTGCAATAGTTCTGTATTAACATTAGGAATTATTTTTTCACACAGAGAGCGGTCACTTTACCAAACTAAGCAGTCGGTGCACTCTAGTGGAAGGGAAGGGCGAGCACTGCTGGGCTGAATGGCCTGTTCTTGCCGTACTACAAACACTAACGTGAAATGCTCCATTAGCTCAGGAGGTAAGAGTGGCCTTCGGGCAGCCGGAGGGTTGCTGGTTTGTCCCTCCGCCCTGGCTGTGTCGAAGTGGCCCTGAGCAAGACACCTTGCTCCTGATGAGCTGGTGCCTAGCGTAGCAGCGTACAGCCACTGTGAGTGTGTGTGTGACTGGGTGAGTGAGAGGCTTTGCCACATGAACGGCGTGCATTGCTCTTACCGTCGCGGGCGGAGTGGATGACGGCGGTCCGGCTGTAGGGCCCCTCCCCGATGCTGTTGTAGGCCTTCACCTTCACGTGGAACTTGGTGTAGGAGGGGATGGACGGGTCTTTGTGCACGTAGTGCCGCGCCTTGCCGTCAGCCACCATCACCTTCCTCCACTCCTGGTTGTCGTGCAGCCGGAAGGCCACGATGTAGCCGAAGTTTTGGCCGTAGTAGTACTGGGGCTGCACGGGCTGGGGGGGAGGGGGGGCGGTCAGGCTCAGCCAATCACCAGGAGGAGGAACTGGATGCCTGGCATTGCCGGGCTGCTGCCGTCCAGTTTTTATCAGAATTGAACTTATTTTATAAGATAATGAGGCACCACCTACCGTCCAGGTGATGGTCAGCTCCTTGCTGGCTCCGCCTCCTCCCGTCACGTCAGAGGGCGCAACCACGGGAACTACAGGGAGAAGGAGCGAGCCGTCGATTGAATCCGGGCCTTATTTTTAAACTTCAATTTAAGGATAAATTTTGGTTGAATCCAGACTTTATTTGAGGTTGAATTTAAGGTTAAATGTCGGTTGAAATGTGCGTCTGCACTCACCTGCTTCCCGAGTCCTGATTTTGGCAGAGGGGCTGCTGGCGTCTCCCGTTCCGAGGGTGTTGGTCGCCATCACCCGAAACTCGTACTCTGTCCAGGGGATCAGATCCACCACAGCCGCGGTCTCTGCGTTGCCTTCCACAATAAGCGGAACTGAAGGAGAGAGAGAGAGGAGGCACACACTGACACAACCAGCACGGTGTGTTTGAAACGCTAAATAATGCCTAGGGTGAACAGGTGATTTTAGCCATCCCTTTGGGGCAACTGTAGAGTGCTTAACTTGTCTGTGAAATAGGCCTTAACTCTTCCATTTGCAGTGTAGTTTTATGGTCTGGAGATATAAACCATGAAATCTGGTGGAACTCCAGCTCAGCACACACTACAACGAACCCTTTTGGTATATATCTAAAACAAAATCAGTACTGTGTGATTTGTGCTGAAAGGACAGGCCAGTAGGGGGCAGCAGACTCACAGGTGGTGGCGTTCTTCCACTCCTCCGGGTCCGTAGAGGAAGAGTCTCGGTACTGGGTGGTGTACTTGGAGATGGGGCTGTGGTTGTCTGTGCCTCGGCTCCAGACCAGCTGCACCGACTTCTCCTTGATCTCCTCCACCTTCACCCCGCCGGGGGGGCCAGGGGGGCCTGAACCGGGCGGAGGGGGGGGGGGGTGGGGGTGTTTACACTTTACAGATAAACATTCCAGATAAAATCTACGAAGTACAAATTGTGTGTTTACTGATGTAAGATTGCACAAAAAGTTGCAATGGAGCTTTGCAGTACGTGGGTTGTGAAATTAATATGTGTCTTATAAAATGAATGTTGCCTTGGATACCAAAATTATATATGTCCTGTACCCACCCAAACATTCCCACTAATCAGCAGTCAATCAATTTTGGCCTTGTGTGTGGACACTAGCCAATCAACAATTAAACATTCATTTAATTCAGACCTACACCACATCTAAATTAGCAGTTGACAAATGATCTTAACCAGGAGACAATTTACATTTCCCCATTCAGTCCATTCTTATACAGCTGGATAGCAATTCAGGTAAAGACCTGGGAATCACACCCACAACCTTACATTACAATTATATGTCACTTTTATCCAAAGCGACTAGCTAGACTGAGCAGGGGCCAATCCCCCTGGAGCAGTGTGGGGTTAAGAGCCGTGCTCAAGGGCCCAGCAGCTGCCCTGATCTTACTGTGGCTACACCAGGGCTTGAGCCACCAACCTTCCAGGTCCCAGTCAAGCACCTTAGCCACTGGACTACAGGCTGAGCCATAACGCTGAGCGATGGCGTAACAGATCCAGTTCCTGAACGTGCTCTGGGCCACGCTGCCTCCTTACAGTAGTGCATATAGCTGTCACTGTTGCCGTGGATACCGTGCATGTTCTCTCCGTTACCATGGCTCCCTCCACCGTTCCGTGGCCGACGGTCTCTCGGCGCTGGCGCCGAAGCGCAGTGACGGTGTCAATGGACCATCGCTATTCAAGAGCCCTCTTTCCAACGGAGGAGAAAATATCAATGTGCTCTCTTTTCAATCACCACACAAAGAAAAAAGCTTTTCAATTTATTTTTATGACACCCCGCCCCCAGAACTTGAGTGCTCGGTCATATTTATGGGCCCGTCTTATTGTGGTGACGCGTCTGTCGACGGGCAGACTGTAGAGCAGCCGCCTCTGTGTCACTCTGCTCTCAGACGGTGCAGTCTCTGTATCACTCTGCTCTCAGACAGTGCAGTCTCTGTGTCACTCTGCTCTCAGACGGTGCAGTCTCTGTGTCACTCTGCTCTCAGACGGGCTGAACGGTGCAGTCTCTGTGTCACTCTGCTCTCAGACGGTGCAGTCTCTGTGTCACTCTGCTCTCAGACGGTGCAGTCTCTGTGTCACTCTGCTCTCAGACGGTGCAGTCTCTGTGTCACTGCTCTCAGACGGTGTAGTCTCTGTGTCACTCCGCTCTCAGACGGTGCCGTCTCTGTGTCACTCTGCTCTCAGACGGTGTAGTCTCTGTGTCTCTCTGCTCTCAGACGGTGTAGTCTCTGTGTCTCTCTGCTCTCAGACGGTGCCGTCTCTGTGTCACTGCTCTCAGACGGTGCCGTCTCTGTGTCACTCCGCTCTCAGACGGTGCAGTCTCTGTGTCACTCTGCTCTCAGACGGTGTAGTCTCTGTGTCTCTCTGCTCTCAGACGGTGCCGTCTCTGTGTCACTCTGCTCTCAGACGGTGCCGTCTCTGTGTCACTCTGCTCTCAGACGGTGCCGTCTCTGTGTCACTCTGCTCTCAGACGGTGCAGTCTCTGTGTCTCTCTGCTCTCAGACGGTGCCGTCTCTGTGTCACTCTGCTCTCAGACGGTGCCGTCTCTGTGTCACTCTGCTCTCAGACGGTGCAGTCTCTGTGTCACTCTGCTCTCAGACGGTGCCATCTCTGTGTCACTCTGCTCTCAGACGGGCTGAACGGTGCAGTCTCTGTGTCTCTCTGCTCTCAGACGGTGCAGTCTCTGTGTCACTCTGCTCTCAGACGGTGCCGTCTCTGTGTCACTCTGCTCTCAGACGGGCTGAACGGTGCAGTCTCTGTGTCACTCTGCTGTCAGACGGGCTGAACGGTGCAGTCTCTGTGTCACTCTGCCGTCTCTGCGCCGTGGGACTGTGCTGCTCACGCAGCTGAGACAGGCAGACTGCCGTGCCTTGGCTGGCCACACGGGGTGCTCTAGAGCGATGAGGTGTGGTCGTGTACTTTTAACAAAACAAAACTCGCCCCTCCTCCCCTCCTGGGGTGAAGCTCGGGGCCAGGGAGGATTATTCTCCTCACAACTCACATTCAGAACCACACAGAGTGTAAACCCATCAGAATAATGTCCTCACAAGAACAGGAGAATATGATGTGGTCCTCACAAGAACAGGAGAATATGATGTGGTCCTCACAAGAACAGGAGAATATGATGTGGGCCTCACAAGAACAGAAGAATATGATGTGGTCACACACAAACAAGATGTGTTCCCACAAGGAATAAAGAACATGATTGTCCCCACCAGAATAGGAGAACACGTTCTGTCCCCACAAAAACGGGAGAGCATGATGTGTCCACACACAAACAGGAGAGCACGATGTGTCCACACACAAACAGGAGAGCACGATGTGTCCACACACAAACAGGAGAGCACAATGTGACCCCCCACCACGGGACTCGTGCTCACAGGTTTTGTCTCGGTTACCGTGCTTTTACGCTAGTTTCTCAGCCCCTTTGATGTGTGAGGTCACAAAAAGGTGACTGGTTAATTTTCTTAACGGAACATTCTAATGCTGATGTAAATGAAAATGAAAGGAGCTTTCACAATCTTCACACGACCACTCAGGCTTCCACAAAGCTGAGGAAGAGGAGAGAAGCCAAACCAGCGGCCGCAGGCAGGTGAGGGGGAACGTCCTGGGTATGTAACCATACTGTCTGGGGAGATCATAGCGTAGGGAGGGAGACTAGACAGTAAAAAAAAACAGTGTGACTCACACCTCCAGTTGATGTTGACAGTGTGTTCAGAGTTGTTTGATAGCCTCAAACAAAACCACCATTGTCATCACACCAGATTTTTTTTTGTACTTTTTTGTCTCCTAAAGTCAGCATAAGGGCCGTAACTGAATTTAATGGTGTTGCTTTTACAAATGACTTGGAACTAAAGGCTTCCTCACGGCGAGCAGTTTCCCTCAACGCCTTGTCCAATTTGAGGCCCGTAATGTTTCATGGAGCGATCACCACACCTGATGCTCCACCGCGTGTGATGTTTTATAGCATCAATGCCCGTAGCCAATAATAACTTCAGAAAGCATATGGAGTATGGACGTGCCACAAAAAAGACAGATTGCTGTGATACGGGGAGGCTGACAGACAAATAAAACTTGGGAGTACTGAATGCCCTTTCAGAGAGAAGGAGAGGGAGAGAGAGAAAGATAGTGTTACAGTGAGAGGGAGACGGAGAGAAAAAGAGAAAGAGACAGAATGAGGTAGAAAGAGAGAGAAAGCAAGAGCAAAAGATACTAAAAGTTAATAAAAGGCCTGGTTTGTCTACTTTCTGTGAGACTCAGAGATTATTTAAGACCGCTAAAATGGAGTTTGCACCTACATACACATGCTCTGCTGACATATTTACATGTACTGCCAACCGCTGCAAAATGATGAGTGAAATTTCCCTTTGGTTATTTA
>NC_083767.1:3653232-3670732 GCF_963514075.1 Conger conger
GTTGAAGGTAAGGAACTTGAAAAATGAATCTGGATAACTTCACCCATATTGACAGGTTTCACATGATGTCACTTCCTGGTTTGATGTCACTTCCATGTGAGGCTGATATTGGCTCTGGAGATATCTGCTGTGCAGGTGTGAGACAGCCGTTAGCCTGTGGAGTCACCTGTAATCTCCAGGCCCCCGGTGCTGTTGGCCTTGCCCAGGATGTTTTCGGCGAAGCAGGTGTACCGGCCTTCGTCCTGTTTGGTGACATTCAGGATCTCCAGGCTCCCGTCGTACCAGATGTGGATTCTGCCGGGGGAAGACAGGTGGGGGTCAGGCTGGAGGACCCAGGCTGGAGGACCCAGGCCCTCTCCCCATCCTGGGGGAGGGACAGCCCCCACTGTAGCAGCGTAGACACAGGCCTGATTCTCAGAGCGACGCTCACGGAAGTGCAACATTACTTCAACGTTCCTGACTCCACCCCTAGCCTCTCCCCTTTCCTATATGCCCCCCGCCCTGCTTTGTCCCCGCCGCTGACCGTGAGGAGTTGAGCAGCAGCTCCGTGCCCTTGCTCCAGGAGATGTCCGCACGCCCCGCCCCCCCGCCCCCCGCCCCCCAGGCCCCGCCCCCACACCCCGCCCCCAGGCCCCGCCCCCAGGCCCCGCCCGCGCGCCCTGCTTTGTCCCCGCCGCTGACCGTGAGGAGTTGAGCAGCAGCTCCGTGCCCTTGCTCCAGGAGATGTCCGCACGCCCCGCCCCCCCGCCCCCGCGCCCCGCCCCCCAGGCCCCGCCCCGACACCCCGCCCCCAGGCCCCGCCCGCGCGCCGTGCTTTGTCCCCGCCGCTGACCGTGAGGAGTTGAGCAGCAGCTCCGTGCCCTTGCTCCAGGAGATGTCCGCGCGCGGCGCCCCCTCAGGCTTGCACTCGATGACCACGCGGCCGTTCTTCGCTCCCAGCAGCCTCCTCTTCACGGGGTTCTGCTCAAACGTGGGGGCGCACGCTTGAGGGAGAATTAAAAAAAAAAACATTAAAACAAACATTTTACTGTTTTTTTTTACTTCCTGCATTAGGTCTGAAGTGGTGCTGAACTGTAGGTATATGAGGAGTCTAGAATGTTAAAGAAATTATATGATATATATGATATATATCGCCCTGCGATGGACTGGCGACCTCTCCAGGGTGTATTCCTGCCTTTCGCCCAATGTATGCTGGGATAGGCTCCAGCCCCCCTGCGACCCTGTTCAGGATAAGCGGGTTCAGATAATGGATGGATGGATGGATGATATATATGATACAAACACACGGGAAACAGATCTTTCGGGGGGAATTTTTTAAGGGCTGGGTGTCGATTTTACTGACGTCAAACGGGGATGTGCACCACTGCGTGAAAAGGATATCGATAGGAGGGCAAACAGACAATTGACAAATATTTGCTTGATATACACGCTCACTGCAACACAATGACATTAAATCTAAATTGAGATAATTTTCCAGGAAGTGGATGAAAAGTGCTGATGTGACTTCCGTTTCAGCTTGTCTTTAAGAACTGCTATGGTCAGATTAGCGGAATGCTTGATGGAAATTTGGGTATTTTCTATTTTTACTCTGTGAAATAGAGCTGTGCACAGTCAATTTCACGTGTCCTCGCGTTATAAAATGTGTCACCTGAAACCCCCCACACCGCCAGCCCCCCAAATCTCACTCACCAATCACACGCAGCTCTGCGTTGGCGTTGATGATTCCGTGTTTGTTTTCAGCGATGCACTGGAACATTCCCGAGTCCTGGAACGTGAGCTTGCTGAAGGTCAGATTCCCGTTCCCGTGCTGCGCAGGAACGCAAAACTGTGTCATGCTGCGACCATGTCAGCCCCCGACGCAGCAACGCAGCACAGCCAGACGCAGCAACGCATCACAGCCAGACGCAGCAACGCATCACAGCCAGACACAGCAACGCATCACAGCCAGACGCAGCAACGCATCACAGCCAGACGCAGCAACGCAGCACAGCCAGACGCAGCAACGCATCACAGCCAGATGCAGCAACGCATCACAGCCAGACACAGCAACGCATCACAGCCCCCAGACACAGCAACGCCTCACAGCCCCCAGACACAGCAACGCCTCACAGCCAGACGCAGCAACGCATCACAGCCAGACACAGCAACGCAGCACAGCCAGACGCAGCAACGCATCACAGGCAGACACAGCAACGCAGCACAGGCAGACACAGCAACGCATCACAGCCAGACACAGCAACGCAGCACAGCCAGACGCAGCAACGCATCACAGGCAGACACAGCAACGCAGCACAGGCAGACACAGCAACGCATCACAGCCAGACGCAGCAACGCATCACAGCCAGACACAGCTAACGCATCACAGGCAGACACAGCTAACGCATCACAGGCAGACACAGCTAACGCATCACAGGCAGACGCAGCAACGCATCACAGGCAGACGCAGCAACGCATCACAGCCCCCGACGCAGCAACGCATCACAGGCAGACACAGCAACGCCTCACAGCCAGACACAGCAACGCATCACAGGCAGACGCAGCAACGCATCACAGCCCCCGACGCAGCAACGCATCACAGGCAGACACAGCAACGCATCACAGCCAGACACAGCAACGCATCACAGCCAGACACAGCAACGCATCACAGCCAGACACAGCAACGCCTCACAGCCCGACACAGCAACGCAGCACAGCCAGACGCAGCAACGCATCACAGCCCCCGACGCAGCAACGCCTCACAGCCCGACACAGCAACGCCTCACAGCCAGACACAGCAACGCCTCACAGCCCGACACAGCAACGCATCACAGCCCGACACAGCAACGCAGCACAGCCAGACGCAGCAACGCATCACAGCCCCCGACGCAGCAACGCATCACAGGCAGACACAGCAACGCATCACAGCCAGACACAGCAACGCAGCACAGCCAGACACAGCAACGCCTCACAGCCAGACACAGCAACGCATCACAGCCAGACACAGCAACGCATCACAGGCAGACACAGCAACGCAGCACAGCCAGACACAGCAACGCATCACAGCCAGACACAGCAACGCAGCACAGCCAGACACAGCAACGCCTCACAGCCAGACACAGCAACGCATCACAGGCAGACACAGCAACGCAGCACAGCCAGACACAGCAACGCCTCACAGGCAGACACAGCAACGCATCACAGCCAGACGCATCACAGCCCGACGCAGCAACGCATCACAGCCCGACGCAGCAACGCATCACAGGCAAACAACCATTCTAAATATCAGACCTGTGTCAAGCACTCAAAACAACCATCCTGCTAAATAATAATACAAATTATAATAGTAATAATAATATATTTTATTTAAACTCAATAGCATCATAGGTCAAGACATTAAAATGAAAAGAAAACATTAAAATGACAGACCACTTTTTGTGATGGTCGAGTGTCGGACCTGAGTCAAGTACTCAAAACAACCAGCTGTACTTTCTGTGTGCAGAACATCAGCTACATGAACCTGCTGTCAACTGGCTGTAATGATGCTATGTCTCTTGGCATGATCCCTACTCAAATAAACATTAAATAAATTTAAAAAACATTTTGATGGATCTTACGTAGGCCATTTCTAATACAGAATATTGAGTAGCCCAGTACAGCCGCAATAAGATCAGTGCAGCCGTTGGGCCCTTGAGCAAGGCCCTTAACCCCACATTGCTCCAGGAGGGGATTGTCTCCTGTTTAGTTTAATCAACTGTAATTTGCTTTGGATGATAACGGTAATGTCCTGTAAGATGTGTGCGTGTGTGTGTGTGTATGTGTGTATGTGCGTGCGTGCGGGTGTGTGTGTGTGTATGTACGTGCAGGTGTGTGTGTGTGTGTGTGCGCATGTGTGCATGTGTGTGTGTGTGTGTGTGTGTACATGTACGTGCAGGTGTGCTCTTGTATTGTGTGTGTGTGTGTGTGTGTGTGCCTGTGTGTGTGTGTGTGCATGTACATGCAGATGGGCTCTTGTATTGTGTGTGTGTGTGTGTGCATGTGTGTGTGTGTGTACGTGTGTCCATGTGTGTGTGTGTGTGTGTGTGTGTGCATGTGTGTGTGTGTGTGTGTGTGTGTACGTGTGTGCACGTGTGTGTGTGTGTGTACGTGTGTGCATGTGTGTGTGTGTGTGTGTGTGTGTACGTGTGTGTGTGTGTGTGTGTGTGTACGTGTGTGTGTGTGTGTGTGTGTGTGTGCGTGTGTGTGTGTGTGTGTGTGTGTGTGTGTGTGTGTGTGTATGTGTGTGCATGTGTGTGTGTGTGTGTGTGTCTCTGTTCTCACCTTAATCCCGTTCTTCAGCCAGTGCACGGATGGTTGGGGCTTGCCGGAGGCCTGGCAGGACATGGTGAAGTGGCTGTTGATGTCTTTCCTCATGTCCTCAACATGAACCGTCCACTCTGGGGCAGCTGGGAAGGCATGGTATCACAGCACCAATCACAATGGGGGACATTCTTATCATGGTATCAGTGCACCAATCACAACGGGGGATATTCTTAACATGATATCAGAGCACCAATCACAACAGGGGATATTCTTAACATGATATCAGTGCCCCAATCACACCAGAAGATATTTATGACATGATATCAGAGCACCAATCACAGTAGGGAATATTTTTTAACATGATATCAGTGCAGCAATCACAACAGGGGATACTTTTAACATGATAGCACAGCACCAATCACAGCTGATAATATGTCCAACATGATATCAGTCCACCAATCACAGCAGGGGATATTTTTAACACAGAGCCTGGGAGTCCATCTGTAGTCCTGGACCTTTGACCACTGAGAAGAATCAAACTATTATTCAGATGATTCTGAAAAATGATAACTATGTGCAGATGTGCGCCTGTGAGTGTGCGTGTGTGAGGGGTCTTTGTGCCAGAGTCTCGGCAGAAACAGCTGTTGGTCGGAACTGAATAGTATCAGTCGAATGACAAACCGGAAATGTCACCCAAAAAATTAAAAATACATTTTCTATTCTCTGATAAAGACCCATGTAGCCCCGAAGACAGAATGCCAGCGCATTAGATTCAATTAACCTTTTAATAACCTTAGTGGGAGTTTTGAATTACACTTGTCGAGCTAGTTGAGCAGATCGCAAATGTGTTAAATATTTTAAAATTTGCCAAAGTATGAGTCTACAGCATGGATTAAAAAGTCATTAGCCACAAAGGGCTTCTTTCTACACCAAAGATAATGACCTCTGTGGGCATTTTCTTAATACACTATTTTTGGTCTTTAGTGAAATATGGATTAAGACTAAATCACAGGATGATTTAGTGTTGGGTCTGGGAATTACCGTGGCCTGGGAAAGGTCCACGTTAATGTCCAGATGTAAGTTAGCCATTAACAACCACCTAGCAACTGACTATAAATAGGGTGATTTAGGGCAGGTTTTACTGACACAGATTAAGCTTAGTCCTGTATGGAGAATCTGCATTCAAAATTAAATTTACACTAACAGCAGGCTTAATATGTGTCTGTGAAACCAGCCCTCGGTGCATTATCGCGGCCTGTGAGATGTCCACAGTAATGTCTGGAGCTACGTCAGCCGTTAGCCGTTAGCATGACGGTACCTTCCACCCCCAGCCAGGCCTTGTGCCGGTCCTTGCCCTTGGAGTTGTGGGCCTCGCACTCGTACGTGCCCTCGTCCTCCATCTGCACGCCGTAGATGTGGAGCATGGCCCCCGACATGCTGATCTCGTGATTGGCCGGCAGCTCATCGTCCACCTTTCGCCAGTGGATCTCCGGGACGGGACTGAGGAAAACCGGAATGCCGGAATAACGGCGGGATGGTCAACGCGGTCGACGGTATCGCCACACCTTCAATGACTGCAACACGGTCAGAACTATCAACTAATTTATGGTCAATACAATCAATACCTTCAACAGGGTTGAAACTATCAGCTCATGTATGAGCTACACTTTCAACAACTTCAGCATAATCTAAATTATCAACTCATTTATGGTCAAGATAACTTCAACCTGGTCAAACCTGTAAACTGAGGTATGGTTATCAGTGCAGAACATTTTGATGATGGTAAAATGGCTGTTTGGTGTATAAGCTGGCTCATTACTTTAACCCCTTTCAAGGAACAACAAATTAATTTGAAATGAAACAGAAAAAAAAACACAAAAGCCACAACACCTTAGTTTCACGGAACACAGCTGATTTCACTCACTTTCCCAGCGCAAAGCATTCCAGTGTGATGTTCTGTCCCACCAGGGCGTTGGTTTCCGGAAACTTCACTCGGATATCAGCCGGATACCTTCTCGCTGAGCCTACAGGAGGCACACACACGACACCGAGGTCAGGCCCCAGTTTCACACTGCACTTTATTCATGAGTCACGCCTATGAATTCCATACATTCAGCTCTGAATAAAACTTGGAAATATGAAAGCTTTCATCAAAGGTTTGTCAGGGTAAATGCCATATACACATATGTCATGAATTATGCATATACAGCAGCACAAATGAAGAGAGACAGAGAGAGAGAGAGAGACAGAGAGAGAGAGAGACAGAGAGAGAGGTACCAGAAACCCAAGGCATTTGTTTACATGTGAAGACGTGTGTGCTGTTCCTTTAAGATGGAATTACACAAGAATGCAGAGGTGAGGATTCCCACAGGTGAAGCGTTATTAACAGACTTTCAGACCCCTGTAGCTGCTGCTCTCCTTTTAACTGTTCTTACAGACCTTTGCACTTTCACTCACACACACACACACACACACACACACACAGCCTTCCTAACTCTGAAGCTAGGCTTTTCAAAAAACAAGATTCTCTCTCTCTCCCTCTCATTCCTTCCCTCTCTCTCCCCTCTCACTCCCTCACTCTCTCCCTTTCCCTACCTCTCCTACTCTCTCCCTCGCTCTCTGCCTCACTCACTGTCTCCCTCCATTTCACTCTCTCACTTACTGCTAGTTGGGCTAATACTGTGCCTACTCCTTAGTTGTCACTCTCTCACTCTTCTCTCACTCACTCACACACTCACTCACTCACTCACTCACACACTCACTCGCTCATTGACTCACTCACGCACTCACTCACTCACTCACTCACTCACTCACTCACTCACTCACTCACTCTCACTCTCACTCACTCTCGTTCACTCACTCACACACTCACACTCACTCACTCACTCACTCACTCACTCACTCACACACTCACACACTCACACACTCACTCACTCACTCACTCACTCACTCATTGACTCACTCACTCTCACTCTCTCTCTCTCACTCTCACTCTCACTCTCACTCACTCACTCATTCACTCACTCTCTCATTCACTCACTCACACACTGCTAGTTGGGCTAATACCGTGCCTACTCCTTTGTGGGGGAAAGTCTACCGAGCATTGATATTTCCTCTGTCAGTCGCCTCAGCACCATATTGCATTTCCCCATCCCCGAGGGGGTCTGTATGTTTACCGAAAATATCCATAATCCTTTAATCCCTGCTGTTCAGCTTCCACCAAGTGTGTCCTCAGAACGAGGAGATGTACTTTTGACTCAGCCCCCCCCGATACGCGCAGGGAGAAGGCGAAGGAGGCTGATTTTGAGAAAGAGGATTATCGCGCTTGGCAGGCACCCTCTCCATGGCCGTGGGTTTCCTCCTCACAGCGGTGCTCCACCGACACACGGCAACAACGGACGCTTTCCGGGACTGACTCGGGCTGAGGTGCTTGACTGGGACCCGGAAGGTTGGTGGTTCAAGCCCCGGTGTAGCCACAATAAGATCTGCACAGCTGTTGGGCGCTTGAACAAGGCCTTTAACCCCATGTTTCTCCAGGGGGGGGCATTGTCCCCTGCTTAGTATAATGAACTGTTAATTCACTTTTGATGATAAAAGCATCAGCTAAATAACTTATTATTATAAAGTGCAACATCAACTTACATGTTTCATGTTTAGTGACTCAGAGTGATCATAGATCATTTGGTTAGCCTGAATTGTGAGTGTTTTAGACCAGACCATGAAGGGCCCGGATCTTTCCCAGGTCTGAGCTGCGGCATCCCTGGCAGGACCAGTCACTGTATCTGACTATCTGACATTTATCTGACTTCTGCTGTTATTGACTCACAGTCATTTAGACGAAGCAGGGACCAATCCCTCCTGGAGCAATGTGGGGTTAAGGGCCTTGCTCAAGGGCCCAACAGCTGCACTGGTCTTATTGTGGCTACGCAGGGGTTTGAACCACCAAACTTCCAGGTGCCAGACCAGCCACTAGGATACAGGCTCCTTAGCCACAAGGCTATAGCACCTTAGCCCAGAGGCTGCCGGTTGCCCTGGGGAGTGTCCGGGCTCCTTGACCCCCCAGGGAAACTCACGCTCGGCCTGAGGGACCAGGGGGATGAACTTGCTGAAGACGCTCTTGGCGATGGAGGGGCTGGAGACGAAGCAGGAGTAGTTCCCGCTGTCCGACAACTCCACCTTGGAGATGTAGAGATTCCCGGTGCGCTGCGACACAAACCGACGCTTCCCCAGCGGGATGAAGATGGGAAACTCGTCCAGCATCCAGCGGAACGACAAGTCCTCTGGAGGGAGAGAGAGAGAGAGGGGGAGAGAGAGAGAGAAAGAGAGAGAGAGGGAGGGAGAGAGAGAGAGGAAGAGAGAGAGAAAGAGGGAGAGAGAGGGAGAAAGAGGGAGAGAGAGAGGGAGAAAGGGAGAGGGAGAGAGAGAGAGGGAGAGAGAGAAAGAGGGAGAGAGAGGGAAAGAGGGAGAGAGAGAGAGAGAAAGAGGGAGAGAGAGAGAGGGAGAGAGGGAGAGAGAGAGAGGGAGAGAGAGGGAGAAAGAGGGAGAGAGAGAGGGAGAAAGGGAGAGGGAGAGAGAGAGAGGGAGAGAGAGAAAGAGGGAGAGAGAGAGAGCAGATGAGACACAGTAAGTAAGGTGCATTGGAATATTGTGATAAATATAATGTGGAAAACAGAACACAGTCATGAGTAAACTTAATTCCCATCTTTCTACCAATACAACAATATTTTATGCTCAATATGTGATGTTCAGGACAATGAACTAAAATGTTGCAATTATATTATTATTATTATTATTATTATTATTATTATTATTATTATGAGCAAATATTTAACAGCCTAAACATTCTTTAAAAACTAGTCCCTTATTGGCATTGCATGACATATCTACTTTGATATCTCAAAAAAATACAGTAATTTATGAGAAAAAGCAACAGGCCTAAAATTGGATGTCAATCAAAAATATTTCCACTTTTTCAAACAGAAGAATTGGTCCCCTCTGCTTGGAGCAGCCGATGCTGGTCACGGGTGGGGCACACACACAAAGACACCAGCAGAGGGCAGACTTTCACTGAGTCCCATGCACACGTGTAACCTGTACAGCGATCATTACATTACATTACATTACATCATCACGTTCATCAAACCACCTTCCCCCAGGGCTGAGAACTGCTGCTTTTCCTCCCTCCCTTTACCTGGGTGTCAGGTGTGTTCACCCTCCCTTTACCTGGGAGTCAGGTGTGACCACCCGCCCTTTACCTGGGAGTCAGGTGTGTTCACCCTCCCTTTACCTGGGAGTCAGGTATGTTCACCCTCCCTTTACCTGGGAGTCAGGTGTGACCACCATCCCTTTACCTGGGAGTCAGGTGTGACCACCCTCCCTTTACCTGGGAGTCAGGTGTGTTCACCTTCCCTTTACCTGGGAGTCAGGTGTGTTCACCCTCTCTTTACCTGGGAGTCAGGTGTGTTCACCCTCCCTTTACCTGGGAGTCAGGTGTGACCACCCTCCCTTTACCTGGGAGTCAGGTGTGTCCACCCTCCCTTTACCTGGGAGTCAGGTGTGACCACAGAGACAGACTGATTAACACTAATTGTTCAGTTAATTACCCGGGAGGAAAGAAAACCAGGGCTGGATTTGGATTGGAGGGCCGCAGGAGAAAGAGAGGAGTCATTGGTTACCTGGCTTATGAGGGGGTGGTGCACAGAGTAGGACCGCCCCCTGGCCCTCTTTCACGTGCACAGCCTGTCTCTCCTCTGTGGAAAACATGTCCAGATCTGGGAAGGGTGAGACACATCCATTAACTACACCAACGCGTACCATACAGAACCAACAGGAACCCTACAGAGCCAGCAGTATGAAGAATAGAACCAATAGGGGAACCAGACCTTATTGATACCTCTCATCAGGAAAAGATGAAGATCTGCATACATATTGCATAAATGGCCTGTGGGTCAAATTTAGTGTATAATGACACTGTTAATTCAGCAGTACTGAAGTTCCTCTGGACCTCTAGAGAGGGGGGTAGAAGCTGCAAACTTTAAAAGTCAAACAGCCCTTTAAATTTAACAGGGCTGTGCGCTAGACTGTATCACAGGAAGCTGATGGGAGGGGCTACGTGTCCTGCGGGATGTTAGAAGAAGTAGGGGGGAGGGGCTATGTGTTGTGCGGTACGTAACAGGAAGTAGGGGGGAGGATCTATGTGTTGTGCGGTACGTAACAGGAAGTAGGGGGAGGAGCTACGTGTTGTGTGGTACGTAACAGGAAGTAGGGGGAGGATCTATGTGTTGTGCGATACGTAACAGGAAGTAGGGGGAGGAGCTACGTGTTGTGCGGTACGTAACAGGAAGTAGAGGGGAGGGGCTACGCAGCGTGACTCACAGCCGAACGTGACGGTGGCCTCTCGGCTCATGATGGTGCCGTACGTGTTCTGTGCCAGGCACACGTATTTCCCGACGTGCCTGTTCTTCATGGGGCCGCTGATCACCAGGTTCCCTCCCATCAGGCTGAAGTGCTCATCATCAACAGGGCTGATCTCCAAATCATTCACAATCCACCTGGAGGCACACACACATCCACCTGTCAACATAACATAGCGTAGCGTAGCATAACATAGCTTAGCACAGCATAACATAACATAGCATAGCATAGCAAAACATAGCTTAGCATAGCATAGCATAGCATAACATAACATATCTATATCTTCAGTATATCTATACTTAAATTGTATTAATTGAAAAATCTTCTCAGGACATTATGGCTGTCATTCAACCCATGGATTCAATATAGGTTATTTCCTAAAATGAATGTAGGCAAAACCCTGCTGAACTGCAGTCAAAAATTTGAGAGCTAGAAGGGAGCGCGGCCTCCCCGTTTCGGCTGAGCTGAACTTGCTCCTCTGCCGGAGACCGCTTATTAGTCACCACAGGGGTGCCGCGAAGTGTGGTTCCGCCTGGCGTGTGCCGATTGGTGCAGAGCGAGGGGCTGTGGTCACATGACCGCTCAGAGAGCACGGAGTGGTGTGTGTGGAGGAGATTTCAGCTCTAATTGACCTTGATAAACCCACACAGAAACAGGCCGGGTTTCGAGCCCGATGAAATGGCGAACGCCATGACATCACGTCGTGGAACAGCCTGGTGTCAGGGGATATTTGAGCGTGTCGGACCCAGGATAGAGGGCTTCGCCTCCTGGGAACCTCCGTCCAGAAGAGCTTGCTAGTGTCAGAGGTCAGGGTTTTGTGCTTATGGCCAAGAATCTGACACACAGTCTGCAGACAGGAGCTGTGCCACAAACCAGAACATATTACCCACGCAGAGGATCTGTAGTACAGGTAAGAGGGATAACACGGCTGCAGGTAAGGGTGTGTGTCAGTCAGACCGGTGTATTTTACTTGTAGGTGGCGGGTGGGTCTGCTCGCGCTCGGCAGTTGATGGTGATTTTGGCCTCGGGCGACTCCTCTGGGTAGACCAGGTCCTGGGGCTCCTCCTCGAACACGGGCCCATAACCTGTGGCATCGTCTGCGAGAGCAAAAAGCAGCACAGACACAGGTCAACACCCCTGCGCTGCAAACTGCCCATAGCAAGCTCGCGCTCACGCCAAGCTAGCGCTCACGCCAAGCTAGCGCTCACGCCAAGCTAGCACTCACACCAAGCTAGCGCTCACACCAAGCTAACGCTCATGCCAAGCTAGCTCTCACACCAAGCTAATGCTCACACCAAGCTAGTGCTCACACCAAGCTAGCACTCACACCAAGCTAGCGCTCACACCAAGCTAACGCTCATGCCAAGCTAGCTCTCACACCAAGCTAATGCTCACACCAAGCTAGTGCTCACACCAAGCTAGCTATCACACCAAGCTAACGCTCACACCAAGCTAGTGCTCACACCAAGCTAGTGCTCACACCAAGCTAACACTCACACCAAGCTAGCTCTCACACCAAGCTAACGCTCACACCAAGCTAGTGCTCACACCAAGCTAGTGCTCACACCAAGCTAACACTCACACCAAGCTAACGCTCACCCCAAGCTAGCGGTCGCACTAATCTGGCACTCACACCAAGCTAACGCTCATGCCCAGCTAGCGCTCACGTCCAGCTAGTGCTCACGCCAATCTAGCGCTCACGCTAATCTAGTGCTCACGCCAAACTAGCACTCACGCCAAGCTAAAACTCACACCAAGCAAACATTCACACCAAGCTAATGGTCACACCAAGCTAATGGTCACACAAAGCTAGCACTCACACCAAGCTAGCGCTCACACCAAGCTAGCGCTCACGCTAATCTAGCACTCACGCCAAACTAGCGCTCATGCCAAACTAGCACTCACACCAAGCTAGCACTCACACCAAGCTAACACTCACACCCAGCTAGCGCTCACACCAAGCTAGCGCTCACGCTAATCTAGCGCTCACACCCACGCTAATCTAGCGCTCACGCCAAACTAGCGCTCATGCCAAACTAGCACTCATGCTAAACTAGCACTCATGCCAAACTAGCACTCACACCAAGCTAACACCTGTATGCAAAATCTCCATTCAAAATGTGATTTAGTCTAGGACCTAGGCTTAAACTCTGACCCTGACAATTCTAAACTCTCCTTCCATTCCTCCGCCTGTTATGTTGTAAGCCGTCATCACCCAAACAAAAGATCTATGTACGAGCCAATGAATAGAACATGAACATGATTTAATTAACAGGCAATGATTCCACCTGTGTAAATATTGATTATTCTGTCCCATCAATGTTCCTGCATTATCTCTGTCTGATATTTCTGTCTGCATTATCTTTGTCTGATATTTCTGTCTGCATTATCTTTGTCTGATATTTCTGCTTGCATTATCTTTGTCTGATATTTCAAAATTTACAGGCAGGTGGCACATTCATTGATTCACTGAGGGAAGAGCACTCTTTCAGAAACTAATATCCTGTTCTTACGTTATCTACGGAAACTACTACATTAATTCTGCAGGAAGACTCTGAGACCAGAGCAACTGAAACACTAAGACACTCAAAACGTCGTTCTGCTGCGTTACAGGCAAAGGACAAAAGGATTGGATGTTCCCTATATCTTATACATGGAAACTGAAGTGTTGAATCTGGACACCTCCTGAAACTCTATGGTGAGAGCAAACAGTTTACAGACATCAGATGTATTCATATATTGAAGTTTGACTGCGTAGTTAAAGTGGATGGATGTTTCATTAAATGATGCCAGAGATCATTAGATTACTGTAACACAATCAGTATCAGGCAACTCTCAATTGAGTCTGGTTCCTCCACTGAAAAAAAGGCTTAAGTGTTGTAGTCTGTTGTAATGAGACTGACTTATTTCAAATGAGTTTTTTCTGGTCAAATGAAATTATTGCAGCCCATTTGCAATCTTTTTGTCTTATTTAACCAAAAAGTAATAGAAACAAGCTTTTATGTCTCAACGTGAGACTAAATGACTTAAGATTTATTAACTTTTGCAGTGTCCCAAAGTGTCTTCCAGCTAACACAAAATGTGTTGCGCTTTGGGAGTTCTTCCTTGCCATTGTACAAGTTGATGATTGGCTGATGGATTGAATTGACAGCACTGAAGGCCTGTCACCTGAAGTCACCCAGAGCACTATCTGACAGGTCTCCCCTCTGTCTGTCCTACACAGCGCGTGACTGGTACTGGTTGTCCCACGGTAGCAAGAGCAGTTATTCTCCTGCAGACAATTATAATTCACGAGTCAAACAACGAGCTATTGTTCTGTTTTTAAGCCCACTGAGGGCAAATCGACGTTTATGAGTGTCTGTCTGGACGGAGCGGCGTGTCAGTCAACACTGTGGTGTTGTGTTGTGTACTGTAAGGACACGACTCTTCACAATCGCCACTGGCATCTCAAATGGCGGTGATGTCGTCTCAAGAGCAGCGTCTGACCGGGCCGGGCCTCTCCGCCGTCATCGCGCTGTCTCTGTGTCCGATTCGCTGCCGTTACTTTGCACCCAGTTGCAAGTTCTGTCTCTTTTTCTGAAGGTTAGTTTTGGTTCCCATTTGTCCAAGTTTTCTGGGAGTTCTTGGAAGTAACATTTCTTAATGTTTTCACAACAATTCAGTGACATTGTATGAAACCTATTGCATGTTACCTGGACGTGTTATTTTTCAGCAACTGGGGAACATTCTGCGCAATGCTCTAAAAATGTTGTGAAGTTTCCTGAATGTTGCTGGAACATTGTCTTGGGAACGTTATGTGAGCAATGTCCTCGAAACACGATGAAGTGAAACATTCCTACATCATGTTCCTACAACGTTCCAGGAACATTATTTTCATAACGTTAGAGTGGAACCTTCTTAGAACCCGTAGATAACATCACTGAATGTTCTCAGAGCGTTGTCTGTGGGCACATTTCCGCCCTGTTGCATCGGTACCAGCTGAAATCCCGTCACAGTGGAGACTCGGGGAGATGTAAGTGCAGCCTGCCTCCGGAAAACCCACCCGCTGTCTGAGTGGCCATCCATCGCCTTGCGTCAGCGGGCTTCTTCTGTGTGGTTTACCGACTCTGGCAGCAGGAACACGGCGCTGGCAGCCAGGCGAAGTGTGGGAGGCGCAGGCCCGGCCTACGCACCGCTAACGCCCAGCGCCAGCCGCTACTGTCCTGCTATCGATTTTACCATTTAAACCGACGGGCCACTATTTACTCTCCTGGCAATCGCTTTTGGCGAAACACAGTAAAAAAAACAAGACCAGGGGAACTAGAGAAGGGAGTTACAATCAAATCAGTGAAACAGCCAAGGTCTGTGCTTCAGAACCCCAGAGAAGGGGGTTATTTTTGTATGAACATTGATATGCAGTCTGAAACGGTCTTATCCGTCTCCCTGATTATCGTGGATTCCTGACAATGCTGGTGTCAGTGGTGACTGGCAGTCCCAGATGGCGGCGCATGATTGGCTGTTGCATCACCCAGGAAGAAAAAGTGACAGCTAGCAGGTGCCACTCGTGTTCGGCAAGCCCCGCCCTCTCCCCCCCGCCCCCGCCCCCTCCTCACCCCCGCCCCCCCATCCCCAAACCCAACTAACTGAGACAATGAGACAGGCCCATGCACCTGGCTGGGCTTTATAAAAATATGGAGGATAGGGAGAAATCAGGGATAGAAATGTAATTTAAAAGGGAAATCTTCTGGAAACGCAAAATGAAGCCCTGCAGACACAAAGGATATGTCACTGGCTGTGTGTGTCGTCGCTTTGAGTAACGTTTTCAAATGAATTCGCACAGCTGGGCATCTGTGTTATTTATGCCTGCGCTCCAAGACCTTGTCCTTGGCTTGAAACAATATCAGAGAGAATTCATAAGACGTGATCCATGCAAATAAACTAATAAATAATACAAGTCTTAATCAAGCTTAGCGTTTCTCAGATTTGACATGCCTGCCAACCATAATTGGATTAACCGTCTCATTACTGAAAAGGGTTTCAACAAGCATATGCACAAATCCCCCCCCCCCACCAGTTAACTTTTCTTTGTACCATTTTGATTCACAAAAGAACTTGTATCAAATCTTATTTACACTCTATTTCTTAAATAATACATTTTCGAAAAGCTTGGGAACTTTTGCAAAAAATGTTATGCAGATCTTTAACATCACTAAATGAATGCCAAAAATTATTCATTATGAATACTGTATCATACTTTAGTTTAACTGAAGAGTACAAAAATAGAACGGGCACACATTGGCTCCATATAAATAATTCATCCGTCCATCCATCCATCCATCATCACCCGCTTATCCGGAGTCGGGTCACGGTGGCAGTAGGCAAAGCCGGGTATTCCAGGCGTCCCTCTCCCCAGCAACGCATTCTAGCTCCTCCTGGGGGATCCCGAGGCGTTCCCTGGCCAGGAGAGATATATAATCTCTCCAGCGGGCTCTGGGTCTCCCTCAGGGTCTCCGCCCAGTTGGACGAGCCCGGAAAACCTCCAAAGGGAGGGAGGCATCCTGATCACATGCCCGAACCACCTCAATTGGCTCCTTTCGACTCAAAGGAGCAGCGGCTCTACTCCGAGCTCCCTCCGGATGTCTGAGCTCCTCACCCTATCTCTAAGGCTGAGCCCGGCCACCCTACGGAGGAAGCTCATTTCGGCCGCTTGTATACGTGATCTCGTTCTTTCGTTCACTACCCAAAGCTCATGACCATAGGTGAGGGTTGGGACGTAGATCGACCAGTAAATCTTCACCACAACGGTCCGGTGCAACGCCCGCATTACTGCTGACGCTGCACCGATCCGCCTGTCGATCTCACGCTCCCTTCTACCCTCACTCCTGAACAAGACCCCAAGATACTTGAACTCCTTCACTTGGGGCAAAGACCCCAAAATAATTCAGCCAAGCAATTATTAAAGATTTTTCTTCTATTCCCGGCTACTAGTTCACTCTCTTCTATGAGGGAAAAAGAAATAGCCGACTGCAGAGTCCAACGGTATTTTAACGGACACGTGCGTGATTAATGCTACCGAGTGCTACAGCGGCTAGCGCTCCGTATAGCGCGTGACCTGCATACATAAGACCGGCGCTAATTAGGCTAATTAGGCTAGCTGCAGTCAATGAAGCTACTTAGACCAGGAGGGTCTCCCTCCTCAGCCCAGGAACTGTGAATCACAAGGGCACCCCTTACAGGAGAGGATACGCTGTAACATACTGCAGGAGACTATGTTATGAAGGGCAGAAATACATATCGCAACATTTCAGTATTATTATTATTCTGTGTCCCTAGAATATCTCCAGGAGGACCGGGGCCAGTGGCCCTGGTCTCGTCTGCAGAGCTGAGGCAAGACAGGGGCTGACTGAAATGCACAAACATGCATGTTGTTATTAAGAGGAGCAAGCAATTTGGCTAATTAACCATTCTCAGTGTGTGCCGTCATTAGGGGGCGAACAGCTCTCTTGTGATTGGCTGCCGACCTGACTGCCAAACCAGGCGATGATCAAAGGATGAGAAAGCAGCAAGACTTGCCAAAGAGCATCCCTCTCTCCCCCGTCTGTATCTCTCCATCTCTCTCCATCTCTCTATCTCTCTCATCCCTCTTTATCTCTCCATCTCTCTCTATCTCTCCGTGCCTCTGTATCTCTCCATCTCTCTATCTCTCTCTATCCCTCAGTATCTCTCCATCTCTATCTCTCTGTCTCTCTCTCTGTCTCTCTCTGTCTCTCTCTCTCAGTGTGGTGTTTGATAGCAGACAGAGGTCCCTCTCACAGAGCAGACCGATGAG
>NC_083767.1:3673232-3675732 GCF_963514075.1 Conger conger
TTGGCCACACATGATTTGAACAACATAATTATACAATTGGCAAAAAATTCTAAACTAAAAATATCAAGAAGTAGAAAAACAAGCACAAAGCAAAAAGAGAAATGGTTTGACAGAGAATGTGCTTCATCAAAAAAGAACTTAAGAAAGCTGTCAAACAAAAAACATAGAAACCCCAATGACCAAGTGGGACGCCTCGAATACTTTCAGGCTCTAAAACAATATAAAAAACAACTCAATGTGAAAAAAATCACAATATATGGAGAGTGAACTAACCGAAATTGAAAAGGCTGTAAATCAAAATTCCTTCTGGCAGCTATGGAAAAAAATGAATACAACTCCCCAAACAGAGACTAGTCCAATTAAAAACGGCAATATCTGGAAAAAATACTTTGAAGATCTTTATAAGAATCCAGAGAGCCAAGGTTTAACTTCTAATCAGACCTTAACCATTGAAAAACTAAAAATATTGGAAACCACAATAAAAGATAATCAATGTGCTCTTGACTATCTCATTAGCATTCAAGAACTACAACAAAAACTCAAAGCTCTAAAAAATGGAAAGGCCTGTGGAATTGACAGCATCAATTCAGAAGTGCTGAAACATAGCAGTCCTAAACTTCAATTTGCTATCCTAAAGCTCTTCAACCTAGTGCTGAAAACAGGAAGCTTCCCTGTGATTTGGAATAAAGGTCTCATAACTCCCATTTTTAAAAGCGGAGACAAACTTGACCCCAGCAATTACAGAGGGATCTGTGTTAATAGTAACCTTGGAAAGGTCTTCTGTAGCATATTAAATTCTAGATTATCGACATAGCTAATTGAACACAATGCACTATCAAAAAGTCAGATCGGCTTCTTACCCAAACACCAAACATCAGACCACATTTACACGCTACACACACTTATTAAGAATCATGTCCACACAAAAAACAAAGGAAAGATATTTGCCTGCTTTGTAGATCTAAAAAAGGCTTTTGATTCAATTTGGCACAATGGATTACTTTTTCAACTCCTTCAAAGCGGCATAGGTGGAAAAGTATATGACCTAATTAAATCCAAATATTCTGAAAATGAATGCTCTGTGAAAATTGGAAACAACAAAACAGAGTATTTCAATCAAGGGAGAGGAGTTCATCAGGGCTGCAGCCTCTCTCCCACCCTATTCAATATTTACATCAACAAACTGGCCACTACACTCGAACAATCTCTGAGTCCTGGACTAGAATTACAAGGAAAAGAAATCAAGTTCCTCATGTATGCAGATGATCTAGTCTTGGTATCTCCTACAGAACAAGGGTTACAACAGAACCTATCACTGCTCGAGAACTACTGTCAAAATTAGGCAATGGCCATTAACCTGGAAAAAACTAAGATTATGGTGTTCCAAAAAAAGGCCAGATCACAGGGATCCCGATACCGGTTTACTCTGGGGGAGACCACATTGCAGCACACTATGGAGTACAATTATCTAGGCATAATAATCAGTGCTTCTGGCAGGTTTGACAGAGCTATAAATGCATTGGCAGATAAATCATGCAGGGCCTACTATAGCATCAGAAGATCACTGAACAAATTCCATCCACCAATTAAAATTTGGCTTAAAATTTTCAGCTGTGTAATTGAACCCATTCTTCTCTATGGGAGTGAGGTGTGGGGCCCATTACTTAACCAGAAACCTGCATCTTGGGACAAAACTCCCATAGAAAAACTTCATCTTGAATTCTGTAAAGACATCCTTAAGGTCCATAGAAATAACCCAAACCATGCATGCAGAGCAGAGCTGGGTAAATTCCCTCTGTCCCTCCCCATGATCAAAAGGGCTATTAACTTCCAGGCTCATCTAGCCCAGGCTGATCCTGAATCATACCAGCACAGAGCATTCATGAGTAACTGCCTCCGCCCGAGACAGACCCCCTGAAACATATAAAAGAAACATACCATCTTCAAAACAACACCCTCCATACTCTTTCAAAAACACAACTAAAAATAATAGGTAACAAAAACAAAAATGAATACATTGAAAATTGGCTGACTGAAATAAACAACTCCAACAAATTAGAATGTTATCGGTCATGGAATAGAAAATACACCTTAGCACAGTACCTTGTTAATATAAAAAACCCCAAACAGAGACGCACCTTAACAATGTACAGACTCAGTGACCATAGCCTGGAAATAGAGACGGGACGCCATAGGAAGGAATGGAAGCCCAGAGAGGAGAGAACATGTAAACACTGTGGATCCGGAGAAATAGAAACTGAATCTCACTTTCTCCTCTCCTGCCCCAGATATGCAACTCTAAGGGAGGCTTTCCTAGCGAAAGTTAAAACCAGCTTCACATCATATGACAGCAAAACATATGATGAACGATTAAGCATATGTTTGGGAGAAGCACCAGAACTTATAGAGTTGTCTGCACAATATGTGAGCGCTTGCCACAAGCTAAGAGAAAAGAAAATTAACACTGTAACATAGTCCCATAATCCGTTCCAGAGAACAG
>NC_083767.1:3678232-3688232 GCF_963514075.1 Conger conger
GCCTAAAAAATATCTTAGAAAGGGAGCACGCTGTTCTTAAAATAAAGTAGACTGAAGCAGTGCCGCTCACAGCAAGAATCAAAAACCCATTAACAAGCACAGCGCATTATTACCCAGCATGCCCTGGGACGTGTTTAGATGGCAGATGTGTGAAATTAAGACACCGAGCTTCAGTTAAAGCTCGAAACAAGATATGTGTGACTCACTGCCAGCTTGAGGGACTGATTCCCAAATCTGCAAAGGCCCTTTCAATCGTATCAGAGGGGAATTTTTTCTTCGACTTTGCATAATATATTTAAGTGGATATTGTACATTTTCATTCTCTGAGAATGCTGAATTTGCGATAATGTGTTTGAACGGGAGTTAAAAGTGACACTTGCTTAAATTAGTCATACAAACTCAGGGATAAGACTTCTTAGCCGTTGGACTGAAAGAAAAACAGCAACGACTCAATCTGGCCTTCAGTCCTGGAAATTAATCTGTTTACTCTTCAGAGCAAAATATTATCATCCCAAATAGGTCACAGTCCAATGCAGGCCAAGGCAATTGAATTTTCCTTATTATTTGAATAAAAGCCTCCACTTGTAATGAAGGAAGGGCTGGGATTAGTGTCTGTCTCTCTGTGATTAGTGTCTGTTTTGCTGGTTTTGGTTTGTTGTTCAGTGCAGAAGCTAATCACACATGTCAACAGCTGAGGCTGAAATCACCAATTCTGTGTGACAGAGAAAGTGTGTGTCTCTGTGTGTGTGTGTCTGTGTGTGTCTGTGAGTGTGTGTATGTGAGTGTATGTGCTGTGAGTGTGTGTGTGTGTGTGTGTGTGTGTGAGTGTAATCCCTGAGCATAATGTGTGTGTCCCATACTGTCTGTGTGTATGTGTGTGTGTGTGTGTCTGTGTGAGTGTGTGTGTGTGAGTGTGTGAGTGTAATCCCTGAGCATAATGTGTGTGTCCCATACTGTCTGTGTGTGTATATGTGTGTGTGCATGCATGCGTGCGTGTGTGTTTGTGTGTGCGTGCGTGTGTGTCCCATACTGTCTGTGTGCGTGTGTGTGTGTGTGTGCATGCGTGTGTCCCATACTGTCTGTGTGTGCATGTGTGTGTGTGTGTGTGCGTGCATGCGTGTGTGTGAGTGTGTGTGTCTATGTGTGTGTGTGTGTGTCTGTGTGTGTATATGAGTGTGTGTGTGTGTGTGTGTGCGCGAGTGAGTGTGTGCATGTGTGCGTGTGTGTGTGTGTGTGTGTGTGCGTGTGAGTGTGTGCATGTGTGCGTGTGTGTGTGTGTGTGTGCCGCTCACACAGCTCTGCTGCCAGAGACTCACAGAGGGGGTTTCATCTTCACGCTGCCGGTATCCTAGCAACACCTTTTCAAAAGGAGCGGCCGCTTTTGGACACAGCCTTTTAGAGCCTGAATACCGAATAAAAACCCAAAGGGTATTCTACAACATCTACACCACAGCCTGTATTCTACAACATCTATACCACAGCCTGTATTCTACAACATCTACACCACAGCCTGTATTCTACAACATCTACACCACAGCCTGTATTCTACAACATCTACACCACAGCCTGTATTCTACAACATCTACACCACAGCATGTATTCTACAACATCTACACCACAGGCCGTCCTACTCTTTTACAAAGAACACAGCATATGTACAACAGTACAATAGCAGTAATATTACACCAATTTATGTCTTACAAGGCTTGCTACAAATTGCCTGTAAAGTGCTTGTACAGGAATGAGTCATAGATGAAAGCCATGTGTTTATATGTGATTTTTTAAAAAAGTCAACACGGTAATCTGTTAAGTGTAAAATCAGAATCTAAAAATAGCTTGCAGAAACTAGGCAGAAAATGAAATATTCAGCGTTATTGCCCTCCTGATTACTGAAGCGTGAATCAATTTGACATGGGAGTCACAATAAACCTGATCATTAGGCACCGTCTGAATGAACTCCAGTTCAGTCATTGGTCATATCAAGAGATTATCAGAGAAACAATTTCACAAGATAAACGGCTTACATTTTCTGGTCTGGGATATATGGATAATGATATTCTCCATTTAGTTACCCTCTAAAAGGCAAGTCATATTATTATTATAAATCATTGTAGGACTATATGATTATAAATCATTGAATGATTATATGATTACAAAGGGGACAGTGGGGTTTAATAGTGTTTTCATAATACAATTCAAAGTTTTATGAGCCTTTATATATGCAACTGACTGTTTCCCACAATGCATTAGGGGAGGACACTTTCCTCTTTGACACCGACTAGCATGAAGAGAGACAGACACAGACAAAGAGAGAAACAGAGACAAAGAGAGAGAGAGAGAGAGACAGAGACAGAGACAGAGACAGAGACAGAGAGAGAAAGAGAGACACAGACACAGATAGACACAGAGAGAGAAAGAGACAGACACAGACAGACAGACAGACACAGAGAGAGAGAGAGACAGAGACAGATAGAAAAACAGAGACAGAGAGAGAAAGAGAGACACAGACACAGACAGACAGACAGAGAGAGAGAGACAGAGACAGATAGAAACACAGAGACAGAGAGAGAGAGAAAGAGAGACACAGACACAGACAGAGAGAGAGAGAAAGAGAGACAGACAGACAGACAGAGAGAGAGAGAGAGAGAGAGAGAATGACTCAGAGATTAGCAGACCTCATAAAGCATCCTGCGTTCCTGCTCGTGAGGGTACCCCTCCCCCCCCCCTCCGAGCCTCTAACAGTGCCGCTTGGGTCCAGTGTGACCGGGGGGAGCATTACTGCGCCAAATATCATCAGGGGAGAAAAGCAGATTTACGGGCAAACCCCCACCTCCACCCCCCACCAAAGAGCAGTTTATACCCCCCAGCCGAGGCCCTGGCCGCACAGATAAGCGGCTGAAAGGGCCGCAGCGACGGACTCTATTTAACGCCCTCGCAGTGCAGCCAGGCTGCCGACCCGGGGACCGCAGAACCGCACCCCCTAAATGCCAGGGGCGGGGGTCGCGTGCGTGGCTGCATTACAGCGTGTCACACACCTGTCGGCCGAAGGGCGAAGACGGGATTAGTGAACAATCACGGCGGTTAAAAGGAGGGCGAGACGCAGGCTGGCTCCACGCCCCCCAAGGTATTGCATCATGAACAGAGACGGGGGTGTCTGAGAGCGCAGCTGAGCAGCGGTCTCCAGGCTCCTCTCCGGATTCTGTGATGTCATTGTTTACATTTACTGCACGTCCATGCTGTCCCTCTCCTGGGTTACTGTACGAATTCTGTCCCCATTAACGGTCAGAAAACAACGGTATGCACCTCTGACTTGGAACAAAAAAAGCTCTCTGTGGAAGTAATAATGCATGCATTTAAAATTTTAAATAACTGCAATTCGGGAACTGAAGTGTTTTTCGACCTTGTTTACATGAACAGGAATCCAGTTCCCTGACAGGAAATCTGTTCCCCAATATTTATCATCCTGTTCAGTTTACAGTAAGTGGCCTGATTTTCGTGAGAAAAATAGAAAACATATTTCATTTACAGTCCTGTTTCATTTAAGTGCCCTGAATTCTGAAGAGAACTAGAAAAGAACTAGAAAAATCAAAAACAAATTTTGAAAAACTCCTGTTCGTCAAGGATTGACTTCCCGGCAGTGGTGGTGAAGAAGCCCATTTAATTCCGAAACGGAAAAAAAGAGTTTTAACTAATTCACGTCTCTCCAACACGAGGGACACCATGACACCACGGCAACGAGACACAACACAAGAGGATAACGTTGCACACTGACTGCTGTCTGTCTGCCAGACTGCCCTGGAGAAATCTGCAGTGTGTGCACGATACACTACAGACCACGACAAACATCACTGCAAACTGTTCTAGTGCCATCTACACTGTACACTACAGACCACGACAAACATCACTACAAACTGTTCCAGTGCCATCTACACTGTACACTACAGACCACGACAAACATCACTACAAACTGTTCCAGTGCCATCTACACTATACACTACAGACCACGACAAACATCACTACAAACTGTTCCAGTGCCATCTACACTATACACTACAGACCACGACAAACATCACTACAAACTGTTCCAGTGCCATCTACACTATAAACTACAGACCACACACACCACGACAAACAACACTGTAGACTGTTCCAGCTCCACTTTCACGATATAAAAAAGTATTTGCCCGCTTCATGAGTTTTGTGTTTAGGTATTTTCCATTTGTCTAATATTACATTTTATCAAAAGATCTGAAACCATTCAGTGTGACAAATGTGCAGTAATAGAGGAAATCAGAAAGCGGGGAATACTCTTTCACAGCACTGAAATAAGAGTTCACTTTTATCTTCACAGACAGGGCTTGGTGAATTAATGAATTGAGAGACAAGGTTAAGGTCAAAGGTTGATGTATTTCATGGAAAGAGTCATGTCAACGCATAGAGAGAAAGCTAACAAAGGCAGGGATATTCCCCATGTACCCGGGTTCTGGAATGGGGTGTCACGACCAATCACATCCATCTCTCCCTCGGGGTTTGAGGTTGGATAATCAGCCAATCACGGCAGACGAGACAGAGATCAAAGGTCGGACAGGCTACCCTCACCTCTGTCTGACCTGGATATAAAACTAATGCTCACGGTTTCCTCCCGCAATCCTCTCCACTGATCACTCCACCGATCTCTCCACTGATCCACTGAGCTCTCCACTGATCCACTGAGCTCTCCACTGATCCACTGAGCTCTCCACTGATCCACTGAGCTCTCCACTGATCCACTGAGCTGCAGCCACTTGTCAGTCAGTTAAGGCCAGTGTCGCAGACACAGATTAAACTCAGTCCGGGACTAAATAGGGTTTTGTATGAAGAGTCTCTATTAAAAATTGCATTTAGGTCAGGACTTGATGCATCAAATTTAAAACTTTGGTGCTCGTGTACCAGGCTCAGCCCCTGTATATATTCAATCGCTTGTCAAGACGTGTACACCAGCAAGACCCCTCTGTTCCAGCACTTTGGGCCGTCTGGCACCTCCCCCTCGCCCCACCTGCACTCCTCAGTCCCGACTGCGGTCTGTTCTGGCCCCACGGTGGTGGAATGACCTCCCGGTGGATGAGACTCATCTCTTCAGGCTGCACCTTTCCCTCCCTACCTCACCACCATGACTAGCTTGTATATGCCATAGACTATAATGACACTTATATAGTTATATATATCAAGATATTGCTGTATTGTATTTTTGTACTCGGGGTATTCTAGTTGCCAACTGTGGTATGCTAGTTCGTAAGTTGATGTATTCACCAAGGGTTCCGATTGTATCTGTATGGTCACACTAGGACTCGGCACTGTACTGTCCTCTCAGGTCCTCTTCACACTTGTACTTGTGTTCAATCTGCACTTCATTGTACGTCGCTCTGGATAAGAGCGTCTGCTAAATGCCTTGTAATGTAATGTAATGTAATGACTTATAATGTGATGTAATGTAATGAATGTGATGGTTTAATGCAAAACTGGCCCCAATGGACTCAGACTTGATTATCTGCAGCTTATAAATTATCTCCAATTCAGGGTTTCATGTCAGTAACTCCTCTTAACGACTGCTCAGAACTGTGGAAGTGTCTTCATCATTTTTTCTAATCAGACTTTTTAAATCATCAGCTGGTCTGCTGTCCTGAGTGGAGAGGGGAGATACCTGAGCTGCCAGTATACAGCTGTTCAAACCTGACCCCTAACCCCTAACCCCTAACCCTAAACCCTATTATATCCCTATGGTGACTTTTAGTCTTGGTCGCAAGTAAAAGATTCAAGTGTGTCTGTGTCTATGTGTGTGTTTTACAGATGCAACAATTTGATGATTTCCTAAAATGTCTGGAAGAGAAATCACAGCCCCCAGGAATGTCCCACGTGCCCTGCATGCTCAGCCAGAGGATCTGGCCAGAGGATCTCCTCAAATTCAATTCCCAGCCCGTCTCCCCGCCCCACAGCACTCGTGCCAGTCCTCACGGACCGCTTCCATCCCGTAGCCCGGAGTGATCGCTTCCTCTTCCCCATAAACCCGTCCTGTCAGCAGATTATATCTGCTCCTCATCTTCCCAACGATAAAATCTGCCATCAAACCGGAGCGAATCGGCAAGCTGGAACCCCCTTCTGAACCGACTCATTCTAAACCCCACTGATAGACTCCAGCTAATCCAGATTTACTTCAATTGTTGTCTATATCTTCACACTGTTTGGTTATACACACTAATGCCATCAAGAAAACGATTAAATGTCTATTTTTCAAGTTATATCTACCGCAGTTGGATTCTACAGTTTGAAATGTCATCCACTGCTGCTGCTACCATGATGACATTATCCACACGTCAGTTACTGAAGGTGACTGGCTCTGCATCTGACCAAATAACATCCAATCATTGTCTAAAAATGATAGATCATTAAGAGTACCACAGACTCTAAGTAACAATGTCACAGACTCTCAGACACCCAGTGACAGCACCACAGACTCTCAGTAACAGACCAGTAATAGTACTATATACCATAGACTCTTAGTAACATTACCATAGACTAAGGATCAGAATCTGGCCCTCACATCCAAATCCAGCCCTAGTTTTCTTTTCTCCTGGGTAATTAACTGAACCAATAGTGCGACTGACTGGCCCTGAGGGACTGTGATTTGATGATCTCTGGTGACTCTCATGCAGACTAATCAGCTGCATGCAGGGAGTCTCTGACAGAATAATGTATTTTGTATTATTGTAATGCCATAAATACAGTTTGAGTTGAGTCACTACTGTCAGGACGTATGCCCTTCTGTGCCCTTGGCTTTGGCTATTGCTGCATGAAGAGAGTAGTGCAAAAAGAAAATCTCATTTGTACAGTATGTGTCAGCAGCGTTTGTGCTTCTTCAGATTGTCCAACGGAAGCAGCGACACAGCAGTGTTATTTGGTTGTTGTGTTAAATGAGTCATCCCCGGTCTATGTCCCTGTGAACGCGGTCCGAACAGCCTCGCTGGGCAGCGGGAGGAGGAAATGCGGTCCAAGCGGGAGGAAGGGGGAACTCCGCAATCAGAGCATCTATGTGCCTCGCTGATTCCCCGCAATCGGAGAGCCATCCAGCAGAGCACTCAGAAGATGGAGTCCGCTCCTCTAAGTGACTCCAGGAAGCTTTAATCTTTTAGATGCACCGACAGTCGACCCCCACGCCCCCCGCCCCCCCCCCCCCGACCCCACCCCGCCCCCGCCTGGCTGCTCGACAGACCTTGAGAGAGACGGAGTCCGGAGCGGGGGGCGACCGCTCCCTGACAAGCCCAGAAGACTGCGTGCGTCTCAGGGACACTTTTGGTTTGAAATGCCGTTATTTCGGCCTTGCAGCACGTACACAAAACCATCAGTCACTTCTCCGTCTGTGCACTGTACAGACTGCCCCCTCCCTCTCTCCCTCTCTCTCCCACTCTTGTTCTCTTTCATTGTCTCTCCGTTTCTCTCTATCTCCCTCTTTCCCTCTCTCTCTCCTTCTCTCTCTTCCTCTTGCTCCTTCCCCGCCCCCTCTCTTTCTCACTTTCATTCCCCTATATCTTGGATTGGAGCGTGTGTGGGTGTGTGTGTGTGTGTGTGTATGTGTGTGTGGGTGTGTGTGTGTATGTGTGTGTGGGTGTGTGTGTGTGTGTGTGTGTGTGTGGGTGTGTGTGTATGTGTGTGTGCGTGTGTGTGTGTGTGTGTATGTGTGTGTGCGTGTATGTGTGTGTGCGTGTGTGTGTGTGTGCATGTGCACTGTAGGGTGAAGAGGCTGAATTCAGAGGAAGGCTGATCTCACTCCTACACCTGTAACTGTGCCCGTACTTTTGGCTGTTAATGTGGTCATGTCTGAGATGCAGGGTTAAGCAGTCCCACCTCAGCAACATGACAGACAGCACAGTCATGTGAGAAAGATCCACTGCTTCCACGTCTCTCCTGGTCCAGAGATGAGACAAGGTCGGGACGAGGAGGACTTACACCTGATTTAATTTATTGGATTTCATGGAGTCTAATCACCCACAATGATCCAGGCTACACGCCGCCATGTTGAGTCTCAGAGCTCGATTCTCACTGAAGCCATTCGTCTTCACAATTGATTTGAATCGATCCGCACTAATATCACACAGCCTTGCAGCGTGTCAGAACAGAATTAAAATGAAAAACATCACCCGTATCTGTTCTACGATAAATCACGGTTCCAACATAAATGAAGGCTTATCATCAAAATAATGACTATCACTTCTAAAAATATAACTGCTCTTGAATGGACCTGAAATACAAAAAAGAAGCTTAAATGTCTGAATCATCAGCTGGTTCAGGGGTAATCATGGTAATAACAACCCAATACTGGACACTCAGGTCATCGGCAGCCATCTTGTTTGTAATGCCATTTTAAAGGCTATAGCATAAGCAACAACATAATAACCTCTTAACCTTTAATGGCCGCCTGACCGTTGGCCAATCACAATGCTTCCTCATCTGCAGATGCTCTGTGCTCATGGGTTTCAGGTCTTCATTAGCTTCCGAATGCTAATGCGAAGCGTAAGGCTGAGTGAGGGGAACCAGTCCATTTATTAAAGCTGCCTTTTGACGTGAAATGAATAATGTATTTTCGTGATGGTTGGGATTTTTTACACAATACGTTTTTTTTTACTGTGCAAACTGCAAAAGTAGTGAATGTAACACACTGTTGAGGGAAATTGAAATTGTGAAATTGACTTCATATTTTACTGCGATTTTACTGCGGGACTGTGGACAAACCCCGCCCCCCGGGAGCAGTTTCTGGAACATTCTGACTTTTCTAAGGAAAACAAACGCTCACGCTGTTACTGCAGCCCACACATCTGAGCAACCGCATCTACATTCTGTTTAATTCAGCTTCAGTCCCTTTGACTTTCATGTTCAAAGTGTTCAAGTGGGTGGGTTTAGTGACGGGGTCGGGTGGTGGGGGCGAGTCAATAAGCATGTCCTCTGGCCAGATGTGACCACAGCAATGGACCAGATGTTCCAAATACAATGAGACTTTAAGGACTATGCTTCTCTCAAATTTTGTTGGAAGAACAGTACATGAGATGGGGGGGGGGGGGGGATGACAAAAGGACTCCTTGAGGGGGGGCAGCCTGCAGGCGTTGCACGTGCCCCGATTGTGCCAGCCCACACTTACAGCCAGGGCTCTGAGCCATGTTTCACACACAATACAAACTATACAACACACACACACACAATACAAACTATACAACACACACACACACACAATACAAACTATACAACACACACACACACAATACAAACTATACAACACACACACACAATACAAACTATACAAATACAACACACACACAAAGACACACAATACAAACTATACAACACACACACAATACAAACTATACAAATACAACAAACACACAATACAAACTATACAAATACAACACACCACACACAATACAAACTATACAAATACAACACACACACACAAAGACACACAATACAAACTATACAAAACACAAACACAAAGACACACAATACAAACTATATAACACACACACAAAGACACACAATACAAACTATACAACACACACACAAAGACACACAATACAAACTATGTAACACACACACACAAAGACACACAATAAAAACTATACAACACACACACACACACACACACACACACACTCACACAAACAGAAAGACACACAAAATGCCAAATACACAAACACACAAACAGAGCAGCCATATATCCAACTCAGACCTGGCAATATCTGCCAGAGAAATAATTTACAGGTGTACACAGTGCTAATTATACAACACACACACACACAAACACAAAACAGACAAACACAAAAACACACACACAACCATATGTGCCGTCCGCCTGGCAAAAGGGGACATAAGTAGCTGGTCTCAGTAACCACAGTAACCACAGTAACCACACATTCTGCTGAAATCTACTCCACACATTCTACTCTGCTGAAATCTACTCCACACATTCTACTCTGCT
>NC_083767.1:3693232-3700732 GCF_963514075.1 Conger conger
TCCCCATTACAGTCTACAGTCTGCCCTCTCCCCATTACAGTCTGCTCTCTCCCCATTACAGTCTGCTCTCTCTCCATTACGGTCTGCTCTCTCCCCATTACAGTCTGCTCTCTCCCCATTACAGTCTGCCCTCTCCCCATTACAGTCTGCCCTCTCCCCATTACAGTCTGCCCTCTCCCCATTACAGTCTGCCCTGTCCCCATTACAGTCTGCTCTCTCCCCATTACAGTCTGCCCTCTCCCCATTACAGTCTGCCCTCTCCCCATTACAGTCTGCCCTCTCCCCATTACAGTCTGCCCTGTCCCCATTACAGTCTGCTCTCTCCCCTTCAGAACACGCTTCCAGCAGCTTGGCCCTCCACGGTGACGGAACCCCACCAACCTCTGCTACCCCTCACTGACCCCCTGTGACAACCTCACAGTTGCAGGGGGGCTATGGAACTGCCAATCTGCCACACGGAAGGCTGACTTCATTACTGGTTATGCCTCCCTACAGTTCCCTACAGTTCCTTGCCCTCACTGAGACCTGGATTACACCGGAGAACACTGCCACCCCCGCTGCCCTCTCATCCTCCTTCTCCTTCTCACACACCCCCCGGCCCTCTGGCCATGGAGGTGGCACTGGCTTGCTGATCTCCCCTTCCTGGAAATTCTCTGCGTTTTCCCTCACTGACCGATCCCTATCCACATTTGAATGCCACGCTGTCTCAATTACTCACCCTGTTAAACTTTATATTGTCGTCGTTTATCGTCCCCCAGGTGCCCTGGGAAGTTTCCTTGATGAGCTTGACACTCTACTCAGCTCATTCCCTGAGGATGGCACCCCACTTATCCTCCTGGGATTTCAACATCCACCTGGAAGCCTCCCAGTCTGCTGCCTTCTTACCACTACTTCACTCCTTTGACCTCTCTCTGCAGCACTCTCCCCCAACTCACAAGGCTGGAAACCTTCTCGACCTGATCTTTCTGAGGAACTGCTCCTCTTCTAACCCCACTGTTAGCCCTTTACAAAAGTCCGATCACCACTTCATTTCCTTCTCCATCCCCCTAGCCCCTCTGCCTCCCTCCCCTTCTCTCACCCCCACTGTTTCTGTTCGATGTAACCTCCGCTCTCTATCACCCTCCTCCCTTGCCCCCAGTCACCGCTTCCCTCCCTCCTCTTGAATCCTTCTCCAAACTACCCACTGATTCCGCATCTTCCGCGCTGCTTTCCTCTCTCTCCTCAGCCCTTGACTCTCTCTGTCCTGCTCGATCCTCCCCTCCCAGCCCATGGGTTTCTGACCTTCTACGTTCCTCCAGGCCAAGCCTACGTGCAGCTGAGAGGAAGTGGAGGAAATCAAAAGACCCATCGGACCTGTCTTCCTACCAGTCTCTCCTGGCGGAATTCTCCTCCGCTATCACCACTGCCAAAATAAATTACTTCCAAACAAAAATCCAGAATTCCACTTCTAACCCTCGTCAACTGTTCTCCATTTTCTCCTCTCTCCTCAGCACACCTCCCCCACCATCTCAGTCCTCGCTCACTGCTGATGACTTTGCGGTATTTTTTGACGAGAAGTTTGCAGATATCCGCAGCACCTTCGCGACCACCACCACTTCTATGCCTGCCTCCCTTTCTGTGTCTGCCCCGTTTCTCCTCTTTCTGTCCCCTTACAGATGCTGATGTGTCTCACCTCCTGCTCTCCCACCGCCCTACTACTTGTACCCTGGACCCCATCCCCTCAAACCTCCTTCAGGCAATCACGCCTGACATCCTCCCGTTTGTCACCTCCCTTGTTAACTCCTCTCTGTCCTCTGGCTGCTTTCCCTCATCATTCAAGAGGGCCTACATCACCCCACTCCTAAAGAAACCCACTCTAGACCCCTCCTGCATTCAAAACTACCGTCCGGTATCTCTCCTTCCTTTTCTATCCAAATCCATTGAACGAGCCGCCTCCAACCAACTCTCTTCCTTCCTCTCTCAGAATAACCTGCTGGACCCCCACCAGTCCGGCTTCAGACCTGGCCACTCGACGAAGACCGCACTCCTCTCCGTCAATGAGTCCCTTCAGGCTGCACGAGCAACCTCTCTCTCCTCTGTCCTGATCCTTCTTGACCTCTCTGCGGCGTTCGACACGGTCAACCACTCCATCCTCTTAGCCTCCCTGGCATCTACAGGGATCTGTGGCATGTGTGTGTGTGTGTGTGCCTGGACTATTGCAATTCTCTGCTGGCTGGCCTTCCAGCATCTGCCATCAGACCCCTACAACTGATCCAGAATGCTGCAGCCCGTCTGGTATTTAATGTTCCCAGACATTCACATGTCACCCCCCTGCTCAGCAACCTCCACTGGCTGCCTGTTATGGCTTGCATCAAATTTAAAACTTTGGTGCTCGCATACCAGGCAGTTAAGGGATCAGCTCCTGTGTATATTCAATCCCTTATCAAGACCTATACACCAACAAGACCCCTCCGTTCTGCCACTTCGTGCCGTCTGGTGCCTCCCCCTCGCCACACCTGCACTTCACGCTCACGACTGCTGTCTGTCCTGGTCCCACGGTGGTGGAATGACCTCCCGGTGGATGTCAGAACGGCAGAGTCTCTGACCTCCTTCAAACGCAGACTGAAGACTCATCTCTTCAGGCTACACCTTTCCCTCCCTAACTCACCACCATGATTAGCCTTAGATTGTAATGGCACTTCTGTATAGATTGTATAGATATTGTTACTTGTATAGATATTGTTGTTTTTTATTAGCTGTTGTATTGTTGTATTCAGGGTATTCTAGCTGCCAACTGTGGTATGCTAGTTTGTAAGTTGATTGTACTCTTCAAGGGTTCTGATTATCTGTATGTTTACACTAGGACTCGAAACTGTACTGTCCTCTCAGGTCCTCTTAGCACTCATACTTGTTTTTGATTTGCACTTCATTGTACGTCGCTCTGGATAAGAGCGTCTGCTAAATGCCATGTAATGCAATGTAATGTAATATACACAGTGAGCACTTTATTAGGTATTTCATTTTGAATTATTGGCCTACTGCTGCTGTAGCCTATCCACCAGAGGTTTGACGCGTTGTGTGTTCAGAGATGCTCCTCTGCATACCACTGTTGTAATGTGTGGTTATTTGCCTTACTGTCACCATCCTGTCAGCTTCGACCAGTCTGGCCATTCTCCTCTGACGTCTCTCATTAACAAGGCGTTTGAAAAACAGCTGAACCTCTTGACCATGTCTGCATGCTTTTATGAATTTTGTTGCTGCCGCATGATTGGCTGATTAAATATTAGCATTAACAAGCTGGTGTACAGGTCTACCTAATAAAGTGCTTACTGATTGTATAATAATAATAATAATAAAATAATAATAATAATAATAATAATAATAATAATAATAATACATTTTATTTTATTATATTCTTCTTTTCTTCTTCTTCTTCTTCTTCTTCTTCTTCTTCTTCTTCTTCTTCTTCTTCTTATTATTATTATTAGAATGAGAACAGATATTTGGGATGGGGTTTCTCAGAAGTGCAGTGCAAGGCTCATTTTCTCGATTACAGAAATGACGTTGGTCAATTTTACGGCCTCCAGTAATGGAGTTATTATTTTTAATGAAGCAGGAAAACAGCCCTGTGCCCTGTCTCAGAACAGCTCAGAGAAATGCACCAGGTCGGCGATGTTATATTATGGGCATTAAACAGCCCCGAGGCTAGTGATGTTTTCCTGTTGTCTATCAGTTAGTGAGTGCATTGTGTTGGGTCTTCATCGAGTTGGGCTGGTTTACCATGACTTTAATCACAACCCAAGAACATGTCACGACCAATGACGCAAAACCAATAACAGGACCAATGATTGGTCATGGTATTTGTTTTGCACCAATCATTGGTTACGTTATTAGTTTTGCGTGTGCTGAAAGGCTCTGCACATGCTAAAATGTGAAATGACCGAATCTTAAAATTCTGAGCCAAGCCAACAGTCGAGTGGGAGAGGAGGCAGAGGGCAGTGATGTACAGGCAGAGGGCAGTGATGTACAGGCAGAGGGCAGTGATGTACAGGCAGAGGGCAGTGATGTACAGGCAGAGGGCAGTGATGTACAGGCAGAGGGCAGTGATGTACAGGCAGAGGGCAGTGATGTACAGGTAGAGGGCAGTGATGTACAGGTAGAGGGCAGTGATGTACAGGCAGAGGGCAGTGATGTACAGGCAGAGGGCAGTGATGTACAGGTAGATGTACCTCTGTTTCAAAATGGCATCAGGCAGTAACTACCTGAATAATAACAACAATTACCCGACACTCTAATACTATGGTATATATATATACCATAGCCAGAAAAAGCAACAACAACAAAAACTTACAGGAAACCATGACGATGATTACTGGACACGAGTTTGCAAGGAGCAGACAGCGGGGGTCAGACGCCAATGTGAGCTTTCGTCTACGAGGGCTTTCAGTCAACGCAGGCTAATCTCAGCGCATAAGAGCGTCTGACACGAGTCTAATGACCGCACTAAGAGCTCTGAGCGACCATCGCAGAAGACGCCATTACTGGAGCTGGGCTTCCGTGTCTGCTGTTTTCCACACAAACTACTTTCAGGGAGAGTAGGCTGCTAGATAATGCTCCATAGGCCTTCCAGGTCCCGGAAGATTGATGGTTCAAGCCCCGGTGTAGCCAAGATAAGATCCACACAGCAGTTGGGCCCTTGAGCAAGGCCCTTTATCCCCGCATTGCTCCAGGGGGGATCGTCCCCTGCTTAATCTAATCAACTGTAAGTCGCTTTGGATAAAGGCATCAGCAAAAGGACAAATTAAATGAAAGTAAAATTGAATATCTGGCACCAGTTAAGACAACAAAAACCGCAAAACTGAAACAATGTGTAATAAAAAGATATTGGTGGCGGCGAGAGGTCTCCAGACAAACAGGAAGTGACATAAGAGAGCGGCACTGGGGGCGGTGTCCCCCGGGCACTTGAGCGAGCGCCATTGTCACAGACGGACAAGGCCGAGTCTCATCTGCTCCCTGGCGCTGTGGACGGGCTTTGTCTCGCAGGGCCCGAGTGAACGACGCCCCTCAGCGCGGCGGAGAGCAGCAGGAGCAGGAGCGACACGCTCCGAGGGAGAGGAGCGATAAAGACGTGGAGATGGACGCAGGCAGGCAGGCCGAGGAGAGCGGGACACAATGGCACTCTGTGTGAAGACCACAGCCACTGCTCACTTAAAACAAGACGCCGTTTTTCCACGGCGGAGGAACAGAGACGGCCTTTGTGAGGCACCGATACGCCCGCGGGATCCCCGCGCATCCGCAGGACGCTCAGCAGCTCCACAAACACGGTTCAAAAATATCCCCCAAAAAAACGAACCCGATCCACAGGACAAAAGTGTCTGACTTGACTCTGTTCTCTGTCAGGCCTGGGTCAAAAAACTTTTATCGCTCATGCAGTTTCCTGACAATATTACATAAGAAACACGTTACTGGCCAAAACTTATGAATGTGTGAAGGAATATTCAGTGAGAATAGCTGCTTCTTTTTCAATTATAAGTAACTCACAAGACTTCTAGCAGTGTCTAAAGCAGGGCTGCCCAACCCTGTTCCTGGAGATCTACCGTCCTGTAGGTTTTCACTCCAACCCTAATAAAGCACACCTTATTCAACAGCTAGAGCAGGGCTGCCCAACCCTGTTCCTGGAGATCTACCGTCCTGTAGGTTTTCACTCCAACCCTAATAAAACACACCTTATTCATGTACTCAGTAACAACCAGAGATCTTGTTGAGCTGCTACCGTATTAGAATCAGGTGTGCTTTGTCAGGATTGGAGTGAAAACCTGCAGGAAGGTAGATCTCCAGGAACAGGGTTGGGCAGCCCTGCTCTAGCTGTTGAATAAGGTGTGCTTTGTCAGGATTGGAGTGAAAACCTGCAGGAAGGTAGATCTCCAGGAACAGGGTTGGGCAGCCCTGCTCTAGCTGTTGAATAATGTGTGCTTTGTCAGGATTGGAGTGAAAACCTGCAGGAAGGTAGATCTCCAGGAACAGGGTTGGGCAGCCCTGATCTAAACGGTTAAAGTTTTTCAAAGACGTATTTGATGCAGGCTGCTCCCTGCAGTGTTGGTTGTGTACAGTAGTGAAAGTGTTCTATAGTAAATCAGTTCACTACAGATTAGAGGTTAATGGATTGCAATTACAACCTTAAGCCCCCTGTCATTGATGTTCAAATTATTACCCTTCACCCAATAGACACACAATTAACCTTGGAGATTTAGACATGTTAGCTACTTAATGCATTCACCATTTCCAGCTGTAATAAAATATATCCAAATCACTCCATGACAAAGACACAGCACATTTAAAAGCATTTCCAGAAAGGAAAATCTACAACAACTGCCATAGCAAGATAAAAAAAAAAAAATACAAAACAATAAAAGACAAATTTCATTCGATTGCATGTGCATTACAGTCTCATTGTGTTGCATATCGAGCATCTCACTCCAGTGAATCTTGGTTCTGTGTTATTAAATGTGCCGATCGGCGCAGACAGGAGTTTATTCCTCTCAGATGATGGTACCATTTGGCTTTCGTTTTTCAATAAAGATATAAACAGCCGCACGGAGATAAACACATTAAGTTCCTGAGCGCTGATTAAGGGGCTGAGAGCGGTAATACCGCTGGAGCACTTTATAGTCTCTCAGGGCCCGTCCGCGATCAACCCGCCCGTTACACACCGTCTCCGGGGGGCAGGCTGCGGTTGCACCATGGGACGTTCTGATTGGCTGAGAGCCGGGAGCCATTAACTGCAGGAGAACAGGAACCCTGGGAGATGCGGTCTTTATTCGCCACCTGTTAAAGGGACACTGCGCTAAAGCCGTCTCCCCGACCAGCAGGGAACGCTACACGGGCAGAGTGACATACTGGGACATTACTGACAATCATGGATTTACCTGGAGCTGTCAGAATGGACACAATCCGCCCCTAATGTCCGACGATGGGCTGATTGTTCTGCGTCTGTCTGCTTTGCTTTGCTTTTAAGATTATTTAAAATGAGAATTTAAAAAAAAACGAATAAACTGTCATTTAGATTTTAGCTTTTTTTCTGTGTGAAATTCTCTGTTCTTGCCTGCTTCTCTTCTATATATGAACAATAACAAAAAAATTATAACAACAATGGTTATTAAATAATAACAACAATGGTTATTAAATAATAACAACAATGGTTGTTGTTGTTATAATTTTTTGTTATTGTTGTGATATAGCACTGAACTGCTAAAACAATGGTGGGTAAAGTCAATAGTATTGTGATCCAGAAGAAACACGTCCGCAGGACTTGACAATACTCACACAGCGCACACAATGAATCACTTCTCTAATACGAACCAGCAGGGAGAACAACATGTCAGTTACCGAAGTGATCCATTGTGAGCCCTGTGTGCGTATTTCTTAGGAATCACAAAAAAACAACAAGTAAGTATAAGTGGGGAAGAAAAAAGAGTAACATTGTCTTTAAAATGGGCTGTAAATAACACTTGCAGCAGGAGG
>NC_083767.1:3705732-3783232 GCF_963514075.1 Conger conger
CGACCGCGTGGATGTCCCTCGTGTTCCTGCTAATTAATTAAAGGCTGCTTGCAGGCTCGTTTCTGTGTTGCCTGGCACGGTTTCCATTCTGGCTCTACTTGCCACTCCAGTTACTGTTTAGCCAGTCATGGCCTCCAGCTCTACTGCCCATCTGGTTACCGCACAGTCTGCCATGGCTTCCATTCTGGCTCTACTGGCCCCTGACAAGACTTCCTTTCTTTCTTTTTTTTTAGCTGTCCAGCCTACGCTAATTATTCTTGTCACACTAAGAGGTGTGAGCCGGAATGGGCGACTGGGCGAACTCCTTCCTTTCACACCAAATAAACTCCCCAGAAATAATCATCTGATGGAAATATTCAGATTCCATCTTTCGCCATCATGTCTGTTAAAGGCCCACAAGCCTTTTTTTTGTGTTTTTGAGGTTTTTCGCATCATCCTGGAGCGTTCCATTTGTGTTCCATCCTGATTCAAGTAAAAACAATTGCAATTTTGATTTGCATATTTTAGGGTTAAACTGCTATTTTTCAGAGCTGTTTGTTAAACGATTTCCCACATGAGATGATGTGTATTTCTGAGCTGACCACAGGAGGCGGAGGGAGAGGTTTTAGGGACACCTACACCACTGCTCTTTTGTGAAGGCTTTGTGGCCGTTTTAGATACTAAAACCAGGAAGAGAATGTTGATGTGTATGGGCCTTTTAAAATATATTTTTTAAAACCAGGAACCATCATTAACCACGCACCATCCTGAACCAGGCACCATCATTAACCAGGCACCATCATCAAGATGTAATCACAAAGTGTAGCAAGACGAAGACCAACTATCTGACGTACCGTTAATGTAGTAGTTTTAAATACAGTTATGAAATTACGCATATCCTTTAAACGGCGCGGCCTCTCAGTGGGAACGTCCCGGTGAAGTAAATGTGAATAAAAATAAGGCTGGTTTCTCCCGGCCTACCTGACGCATCGTTATGTAAGAGGGGTTATGTAAGCGCTGGAGAAGGTGCTGATCTCATTTGCAGGCAGAATATGCTGCTCCACGCACAGAATGCAATCTGCATGATTAATGTGCGTGTGATGAATTCACAGAAATCAGACCTTTCATGTGCAGAACACCAGCTTTTCAGGAGACAAAATGACAGAAAAAACTGAAGCAATATACACGTATATGCCGTATATTTGTATTCAGACAGTGACACATTTTTAGCAGGCTTGGCTCTGCAATCCAGCACATTGGATTTGAAATGAGACAATGCACACAGTATTACACACTGAATGATGTATTTAAATATTTTGCATAAATCAATGACTGCCTGCTTTACTGGCATTGACACTTCGGTCTTCACTAGTGTCTAATGCAAATTCCAACTCCAGACGTTTAGCTTTAGTTCTTGTGCAGGAGCTAGTGACGTAACACCACACGGCTAGCCAAGAAAACAGAAGAGCAGCAGCCAACAGTCCAATTACTTTTGGTCCACCAAAACGGGGGGGGGGATTATGTTTGAAAATTGACCCAATTCCAACATGGCTGATATGGATGTAAACAGCTGATCGCCCGCACTTTCACCTCATCATTCAACGTCTGATTTCAGATCCAGTGCGCTGTGGTGTGGAGCCAAAACAACATAAATTGTGTCCCTGTCCAAATATTTACAGACTGAGCTATATACCCATTCTGCTCCGCCTGTTGGAGTACTTGGTATTCTAACCTGAGCCGATGCCCTCAGGCAGAGGCTGAATGGAGGTGCTGTTTTGCTGGAACGATCGACACCGTGCCTTTCCAAAGGCTTGTGCGACGCCTTTTATCTTCCCCCACTCTGTATGCACGGAGAGGGGGAGTTCCAGCCTTTTAGCTGACCACATAAAAACAGCTCTGTAACACCAGACGCCAGGCCAACCTGCGCGCTGGGCTCGCCATGTCCAATGCTAATGGGCCGACCTCAAAGCCCTGTTCAGAGCCCTGTCCTCCCTCTCAGCACTGCCAGAACAGAGACGGGTCAGAAAAACCCAAACCCCCGGGCGCAACACCCTCCCTATCTCTCCCCCAGTCCAAAACCCAGGACTGTTTTAATCTGGAAATCCGGTGGGAGGGGAACATAATAATAATAACAAATGTTTTTGTTTTTTACCTTTCATTTCTGATGCTCCACTCTGAGCTTGCTTAGAGCTAGCTAGCTTTTGCACCCCGTACAAAACTCCAGGGGTTTGTTTTTTAGAACAAAATGTCTTGTGTGTCAGAAGGCTAATGATCAACGCCATTGGAAATGACAGTGATCCTGCTCACTATGCTCAAACAGAAAACTCAGCTAAAGGGGCAGCGTTGAGTAATAAGATATGTCTGAAGATGTCTTATTTGGGTAGAAGTGGAACTGCTGAAATGGTATCAGCTCGGGAATACAACATGAACTGCAAGAAACTGATATACACTCACTGAGCACTTCATTAGGAACAACTGCTTATTCATGCGATTATCCAATCAGCCAATCGTGTGGCAGCAGTGCAATACTGTTGTTAAGTATTGTTCTGTGCTTGACTGATCTTGCCTGGAGCAATTGAGCCAGCCAAGAGGACAGGGTTTGTGCTTTTTCATAGGTTCCAATACAGCAGACAAGCTGAGAAAAATATCTGAATCCAAGTGTGGCAGTGACAACCCATCGCGGGGTCTGTGAGGACTCACTCTCCCATCGCTCATCACTCATCATTGCCCGCCATTTTAGGCGCCACCGTATCGATTCATAATGCCCGACACACAGGGCTGAGAGTATCAATGAAAGCTCTGAACCGGGGAATTGACATTTTAAATCCTTACAGGGTCCAACAAAGCAACAAGGAATGAGCAAAGACATAAATCACCATGGTTATCCATCCCGTACAATACCTCACGCAGGAAAGTCGCTTATCAGCTTATGAAAAGGAGCAAGCAGCAACAGAGGTATTAAATTACTGTACGTACTTTCATAGCAGAATAAGTGGGCAGGCTGCTCATTATTGTGTGTGTGTGTGTGTGTGAGAGAAAGAGAGAGAGAGAGTGTGTGTGTGTGAGAGAAAGAGAGAGAGAGAGTGTGTGTGTGTTTGTCCACTGTTTGCCAGCTCTGTCACGTAATGGGATTTCTGGATTTAAAAGCGCTTCACTTATCCGTGTAGCTACTGGAAAAGGAGATGCTATTGATCTGAAAATCGTTTTTCTTCCTCTCTTTTTTTTAACTGCAAAGAGTAAGAGCAAGAGTATGAGTAAGAGGGTGTGTGTGGGGGGGGGGCTGTAATGGGTGGGGGGGGGGGGGCTGTAATGGGTGTGGGGGGGGGGGGGTGGTGTAAATGCTCTTTTGAGCTTCCGGAGCGTTCTGCTGCACCCCCCCTTTGATTCTGCTCTGTGGTTCTGGGCTCAATTTGTCTCTGGCTGTCAGCCATTACGCTACTCCCCCCCCCCCCTCCCTCCCCCCCAATTCATGTGGTGCTCCCCCAGACCACTAAGGCCCGGAGGCAAACCAAACAATAACATTTCAGTCAGGACAACTCACAAATTTAAATCAACCACATTAATGAATACGCTGTGTGATTATTCTGGTTTGGCGCTGAATGGATTCACCCAAACAACAGGTGAAAGTGTGTGTAATGTGATTGGTTGAGTGTGAGAACATGTAGTGATGTGTGTAATGTGATTGGTTGAGAACGAGAACATGTGGTGATGTGTGTAATGTGATTGGTTGAGAACGAGAACATGTGGTGATGTGTGTAATGTGATTGGTTGAGAACGAGAACATGTGGTGATGTGTGTAATGTGATTGGTTGAGAACGAGAACATGAGGTGATGTGTGTAATGTGATTGGTTGAGTGTGGGAACATGTGGTGATGTGTGTATGTGATTGGTTGAGAATGAGAACATGTGGTTGAGCATGACCAATGGCCGACTACAGCACGTTTCCCAAACGAACTTGCGATGCGCACTTCATGAGTGACCATCTCCAACCTATGTCCAGCAACAGGAATGCAGTGGTCTACGTCTGATATAAGCAGTCAATGTCTGAATCCAATGACAGTTTAAGGCTAGTCTGTGTACAGTATCAGCAGTCTGCTGTCATCTACATACAGGTCTTTGGTGTCCTACTGCAACAGGGCCCTCAAAGCAATTATTTATAGCACACCAGTTACCTGGCAACACCGAAATGTGCATACTTTATCATGGAAAAGTATAAATCAATGGGTCATGTTATGAGTGCATAATCTTCATTGAAGCCACAATACTCTCAAAGCACTGGTAAATATAAACAAGGGCCACTTGCTGGCAGTGCATTGTGGGATGCTCAATATAACCGCCTCAGTCCTTAACCCTGGGTAATTAGGGAAGGACAATGTTACACTTTCCCAATTGATGCATTCATTGTCTCTTTCACCGATGTCACTTACTGTTGTGTGTTTGTGTGGGTGTGTGTGTGGGGGGGGGGGGGGGTGCGCTTGTTTGAATGAGCTATTCATAGCGGGCACCACATGGGGAAGACCAAATGCCCCACGCAGTATGGCTACATGTCTCTTAAACTGGCTTCAGGCACCATGGCAACGGGACGGGAGTCCACTGCAGTGGCAGAATACCAAGGCCCGACCCGGGCTCCGAGATAGGCCCACTCCAGCCTGTCTAACGACCAGCCCGGCTGGAGGCCACTTACAGTCACAGCCAATACGCGGTATGGTGAATACACGGTATGGTGAATACGCGGTATGGTGAATACGCGGTATGGTGAATACGCGGTATGGTGAATACGCGGTATGGTGAATACGCGGTATGGTGAATACGCGGTATGGTGAATACGCGTTATGGTGAATACACGGTATGGTGAATACGCGGTCTGGTGAATACGCGGTATGGTAACTACACGGTATGGTGAATACGCGGTATGGTGAATACACGGTATGGTGAATACGCGGTATGGTGAATACGCGGTATGGTGAATACGCGGTCTGGTGAATACGCGGTCTGGTGAATACGCGGTATGGTGAATACACGGTATGGTGAATAAGCGGTATGGTGAATACGCGGTATGGTGAATACGCGGTATGGTGAATACGCGGTATGGTGAATACGCGGTATGGTGAATACACGGTATGGTGAATACGCGGTATGGTGAATACGCGTTATGGTGAATACACGGTATGGTGAATACGCGGTATGGTAACTACGCGGTATGGTAACTACACGGTATGGTGAATACGCGGTATGGTGAATACACGGTATGGTGAATACGCGGTATGGTGAATACACGGTATGGTGAATACGCGGTCTGGTGAATACGCGGTCTGGTGAATACGCGGTATGGTGAATACACGGTATGGTGAATAAGCGGTATGGTGAATACGCGGTATGGTGAATACGCGTTATGGTGAATACGCGGTATGGTGAATACGCGGTCTGGTGAATACGCGGTATGGTGAATACGCGGTATGGTGAATACGCGGTCTGGTGAATACGCGGTATGGTGAATACGCGGTCTGGTGAATACGCGGTATGGTGAATACGCGGTCTGGTGAATACGCGGTATGGTGAATACGCGTTATGGTGAATACGCGGTCTGGTGAATACGCGGTATGGTGAATACGCGGTCTGGTGAATACGCGTTATGGTGAATACACGGTATGGTGAATACGCGGTATGGTGAATACGCGGTCTGGTGAATACGCGGTCTGGTGAATACGCGGTCTGGTGAATACACGGTCTGGTGAATACGCGGTATGGTGAATATGCGGTATGGTGAATACACGGTATGGCAGATAGGCCAGCGGGAAAAAAAATCTTTCGGGAGGAAATTTTTAACGGCCAGGGGTGGATTTGATTGACATCAACTGAGGTGGGGGAGGAATGTGTGAAAGGATGCTGATTGGAGGGCAATGGAAAATTGACAGGCATTTGACACCTGACAGACGTTGATTGGCATCTGACCAGCCAGAAGCATGTGAAAATACACAAGCATTAGAATTTTTTTTTTTTTTGGGAATATGTATTTTCACACATGTTCGTATGGTTACTGAGAATTGACTGTATGGATTTTCAGAGAATTTTCATTTCACCGTGACGTTAAGCTGTCAGTGCAACGAGAAGCCAGACGGCAGGGATTCAAACAATTTTTTATAAAGGAGGATGAAAATGAAACTCCGTCTTTCACAGGCGTTTGTGTGGAGCTCAGCGGACTCTGGAGACCACGCTTGAAATTAAACCACAGCTTCTTCAGGGACATTTTAATCTGGGGAAAGTGTGTCACACATTGACACTGCCACAGTGCCTGTCCCATTTACCACACCCAGCAGAAAAGCACCTTTATTTCAACAGTCAGGGCACGGGAAAGTAAGGGAGCCGTAAACGGTCCTGAGACTTCCCCAGAGACCCCACGACAATCCGCTTCACAGCAAAGAGTCATTCTCAGAATTTTAAGATAAGGTATGATCTATCTTCTTTTTTTTTTTTGGAAAATGTGAATAGTTCTGAATATCCATTATGAATTATTTCAATTGCCACAGATCACATTTTATACCATATGAGAAAGAAACAAAGTATGAAAATGAAAAAAATACGCACTGCATTGAAAAGAATATTGAAATCATAGAGACAAATAGAAGCACAAGGATGTTGTCTGAATATAGGCTACGTATCTGAAGGATAGAACACAGATATCTCAGACAGAGAACATACGGCAAGTACTCTCGCTGATAAGTTATCTCAGATAATTCTCATCTACAGCAACATCATCCTTTATGATAAGAGCAGACAGAAGACGTCCATCTTACAGATTCTGGTTCTGATCTCCAGAGCTTGTTATTTAGATTTTTTTCTCTTTTTTTTGGAAGACAAGGTTGCTCACGCCATTTTTGATCTCAATGTTATTAATCAAACTGGTGCACATTAATTATAAAAGATGCTAATAAGCATGGCTCTAATAGAGGAAGAAAGCTGGCAGATTCTAGATTTTGTTTAATTTTGGGGATGATGAAACACTTATGATTTCTTATTGAGTTGCTGCTTATTCATTAAGGAGGATAAATTCTAACTAAAATAACATTTTAATGAGGACATTAGAGCAACAATGCTGTTTAAGTCTTGGGAAAGTGAACAGAGTAGGATTCTCCTGGTATAATTAGAGTGGATGTCTGGTGTGGTCCTTTGTAATGCCACTTAAAGATTTAAAAGCTGCATTTTTGGGCCAGCTGAAACTGAAATAGGGCACGTTCAAAACCCAACTGTACAAACACACTGAGAAAAGCTGCACGATGCCCAGTGATGTATTCAAAGTAAGACGTATTTTAAATTGTATACGTATAAGATCTGGGTACATCGGTGAGGGTTGCTCCCACAGGCAAAAGCGGGACATGTAAAAATAACGCTCAACCCACAAAACCAAGGACAGGCCGGCCCTGCAGCCCGCAGCAGAACCACGCTCTGCAGCGTGGATACGTAAGCTCATATTCCTAAAAGGAAAGCCAGCTCTTTGTACACCTATTTTTACATCAGGAGCACGCTCCCCAAAGAATCGTGCGGTGCTGTAAGAGGCTAAAAATATCCGCAGGTTTGCAGTTCTGTGAGGTTGTAGAGCTCGTGGGAGTTTGTAAAACATCGTCTCTGTGACACTGGTTTCAACCCTCAAGGGCCGTCCTTCAAAGTCGCCTGCACACCTGACGAGCTGACGGTGCGGGCGGGGCACCTGCCACCGCTCACTCACCTGTACGGGGGATAAACTGCGGCAAGGTCGGGAGTTTGGGAAGGACGCCGAGCATCAGCAAATCTCACCCTTTTACATTACAGGCATTCAGAGAGCTTCTTATCCAGAGCAACAAACCACAAAGTGCATACCCATAACCAGGGACAAGTGTGCTGAAGGAACCTCTATCTCTGAAAATGAACCAGGCCATCACACGGTTATTAACCGGTGGAAAACAGGGGCAGCCTGTAGCCTAGTGCCTAAGGTCCATGACTGGGAAGGTTGGTGGTTCAAGTCCCGTTGTAGCCACAATAAGATCCACACAACTGTTGGGTCCTTGAGCAAGAACCTTAACCCCACATTGCTCTAGTGGAGATTGTACCTTGCTTAGTCTAATCAACTGTAAATCACGTTGGATTAAAAGCTAAATAACTCATTATTTGTATTATTAATAAACCCTGGCACTACCCATACACAGGCCTGTGTGAGATTGGCACTAGACTCGCTTCACTCTGTCCAAGACAGAAATCAAAGTTTTTTTGTGGAAATCGATTCTGAAAACGCGGTTGTGGGTAAATTCAGGAAATGTGTCTTATCCATTACCTGCTCAATCAGATATCTCTGATGGCCCAGACAACATCCCATTTTCCCCACAGCACTCCTAGCCCAATATCTATTGGCCTAATTGACTTACAGTAATCTGATTGTCAAGGAGACAAACACACACAAACACTTGTGGAAAATCACAATGTTGCGCAGCACAGACGGCGAGCGTGTTGTTTTTGGGAAGATCAACAGACCGTATTGAGTTTCCACATCAACACAACGCCGGGAATCAATACCGGCGACGCCTGCATTTCCACGCATCGCCAGCATTCCGAAAAAGCCAAAACCCGAAGGTGAATGCCACCGCGGTGCGAGAAGGCCGTTTATTCGGCTTCTACCGGAGAGGCGACGGTCCGGGCCGCGCGGTCGCCGCAGCGACTCGGAGTGACTCACGGCCTCCGGTCAATCTGCGCCGCCACCATGCGTCATCAAATCACAAACCAGCGCGGCCCGCAACCCGCGCCAACCGAACAGGACACGCACGCCCACGCCCCACAAACCGCACGCCTTCGCCCCGTTATTTACATGCTCTACGACGACTTCATACTGTATCAGAGCGCAGCGTTGTGAATGTAGTCACGCGCACGGCAAGGGCACGGCCCAAACGGGCGAAGCTGGCGGAAGCTCGCGGCCCGTTCATAAGGGTAACAGGTCTCCTACTGAAGCATGATGAACTGGCACACAGCACATTTAATCTCACTTCTTATCCACACACGTTAATGAACATTTTTCACTTTAAGGACTTGCACCATTAACTGAGCTTACGTTAGAATAATGGTAATAGACCCAAATAGGCTCAATAATGAACATCTTTTCACGGCAAACCAAAGTACCTGGAGGAACCCCTGGTCTAGACATCCAGTAGGCACTTTCTCAGTGTAATTAAGAATGCCAATATGTTGGCTCCCCCAGATATGGGAGGAATATATCTCCGTCGCATAAGTGACTCTGTGTAGAGGACAGAGGAGAGATGTGACTGTAGAGTACAGAGGAGAGATGTGACTGTAGAGTACAGAGGAGAGATGTGACTGTAGAGTACAGAGGAGAGATGTGACTATAGAGGGGAGGAGCAATAAACCCACACACAGCGCTGAACGAGTGCAGGCTCCGCCAGCCTCTCAGGGAAAAGAAGAGTGAGTGTGCTCTTCTTCCTCTCTTCCTCCTCCTCCTCCTCTTCCTCAGTGCCAGCGAGCTGTGTGAGTGGTTACTCCACCCATGTGGCTAACATGCACCTCTCTCCTCATTTTAATTATTGATCACTGGGGTTGTAATCACAGCCTGATCAAGGAGATGCCCCCAGCAAACTGGGCTGGTCACGTGTCTGTGGGCTGGTCACGTGTCTGTGGGCTGGTCACGTGTCTGTGGGCTGCTCACGTGTCTGTGGGCTGGTCACGTGTCTGTGGGCTGCTCACGTGTCTGTGGGCTGGTCACGTGTCTGTGGGCTGGTCACGTGTCTGTGGGCTGGTCACGTGTCTGTGGGCTGCTCACGTGTCTGTGGGCTGGTCACGTGTCTGTGGGCTGGTCACGTGTCTGTGGGCTGGTCACGTGTCTGTGGGCTGGTCACGTGTCTGTGGGCTGGTCACGTGTCTGTGGGCTGCTCACGTGTCTGTGGGCTGGTCACGTGTCTGTGGGCTGCTCACGTGTCTGTGGGCTGCTCACGTGTCTGTGCGCTGGTCACGTGTCTGTGGGCTGCTCACGTGTCTGTGCGCTGGTCACGTGTGTGGGCTGGTCACGTGTGTGGGCTGGAGAAGTGTCCTGCTTTGCACTGAGCAGGATCTGGGATGCACAAGCCAGGCTGGCGCCCTGCCGTGTCTGAATGTGTGCGCTCGCGAACGGACGGTTTGCCGCGACGTGAAGCAGAAGAAAAGCCTGAGACGAGCCGCGCTGCTTTAGAGCAAACCTTTCCGCCGATGCATGCCGTAACGCTTGCCATGTCCCTGCCCGGGAACAAACGCTCCCACCCAGGAACAACCTGCTCTCCGTCGCCTCTTAAATGTCAGACCTGCCAATCAGCACAGAGTGCTTTTATTATCTGAAGCTAATCGGCTATCTTTCTGCCGAGCCAGACAAACTTCTATCACAGCAGCCCACTGGGTACTTGGCTCCGAGCGTGACACGCCAAATCAGGAAGAAAAAGGCATTCAAATGACCTGTGAAATACTGGGCAGCCAAAAGCACACTTTCACTCAAAAGAGAATTTATCGCATTGCTATTGAGATTCAAAACGTGTCATAAATTGCATTCATTAAAGGCTCCCCTTGATCTATGTTATGTGGAAAATAGATCTACTGTAACAGCATTTCCACCTGGTTCTACCAAACAAATATAAAGATGGATTGTGAGCCTAAAAACAGAAGCTCTTTGCCTGATGGCTCCAGCCTCCAGATAAATCTTAGGAGATTGAGACTTCGTTTCCCATTACTTTAACTACCTGACTTTAACTACCTGCCTAATTTCTGTGGGAGATAAATACCTCTGCACGCACATGTCAGCCAGGAGCACGCGCACGTGAACCAGGAGCACGCGCACGTCAGCCAGGAGCACGCACACGTCAGCCAGGAGCACGCGCACGTGAACCAGGAGCACGCCCAGGGGTCAGAGAGCAAAAGGCCTGCCTGCGTTTCTAACACCCATGAACTCCACCAGCTGATTCCACTAATTAGTTGCACCTCCTGGGTGAAGAATTCTGCCAATATTACTAAATCCAGGCAGCTGGAACAAAATACTGGGGCGGGCTTTTACTTACCTGGATTTTTGTTAGTTTTGTGTGAGCTATGTTCAAATACCTCTATAAATATCAGGCAGGTGCACAGAGAGACACTCGTATATGCTGAATCATATTCCTCCCACCCGGTAACAGCAAAAGTGCTGTTTTGGCTGCAGTTCGATTCCTTTTTTAAATCAGATGCCCCATTGCGATCGCAATCTACCCTCCCCCCCCCCAGATTGCAATCACAATCTCTCTATGGAGACAAGCCACAGACGCACTTTTTTCTGAAAGTGTACATCCTGGTAAGCAAGTAATACTCGGCACATTCTACAGCTAACACTGAACACTCCCCTCTACATAGAAGGGTTGCTTGTAGTGTAGTGGTTAAGGTACATCACTGGGACCCGCAAGGTTGGTGGTTAAAGCCCCGGTGTAGCCACAATAAGAGCCACACAGCCGTTGGGCCCTTGAGCAAGGCCCTTAACCCTGCACTGCTCCAGGGGAGGACTGTCTCCTGATTAGTCTAATCAACTGTACGTTGCTCTGGATGCCAGATGCCATTAATGAAATGTAATGACTACTGTAATATGCTCCGATGGCAAAACTTTGAGAGAGACATCATTCTTTAGACTGACCCTAGTGTTCACACACTCAGGGACACTTACTCAACGTTTACACCATGGTTGCAATGCACTTGTTAACTCTGAGCCAGGCTTAGTTACAGTTTGCACTGCAGGTGCGCACAGACGACAATCATGCACTGACAGCAAGTCTGATGCAAAACGGCACAGCATGGTGCACTTTGAGACATCCAATAACAGTCTTATCTAAAATGCGCGCGAATGCCGGGCAATCTGTCTTTCTTCACATAATGGAGCCGGAAGTAACACACTGCACGAGGGCAATATTATGCAGATTTATTATCATTGATAAAACCACAGAAATTATACATTAAATCCAATATCTATGCAGTCTTTCCGGATACCCCCGTCTGGGTTTTCGTGTGACGCTAATGAGCTGAAGTTAATTGAACTGGGTGTGCAATTACAGTCGAGCGCCAGATGAATATTACAGGGTGCACAATCGCAATCAGGCAAGTTGGAAACCGCATCGAATGGGCTGGGTTTTTTTCTCTCTCTGCTGTTGTTTTCCATGCCGAACTGAAAAGCTGACTGGCTGAGAATTAAAATGGTCAAGGACAATTACCTTGTGCTCTACCTGTCTCCAGCTCACAGCCAGTGCCTGTGAAATCCATTCACACAAGCCAGTGCTTATTATAAAACGCCATTGAAAACCTTCAGGGTGCAGCCTGTTTTCCAGGACAGCGTTTAACCGTGAGTGTGCAATACAAAGGTACAGCAGGTGGTACTGAAGTGTACCCCCCAAGGCCCCAAACCCCAAAAGAAAAAAAGCATGACATGGCGATAATCAGGAGACCGCTTAAAGCGCAACACAAACGAAGCGCCATTTACTGTTGATATCATATTGGATGCAGTTCATTATGACAAAAAACGGTGCTAATTAAGGTCTGCTGTATTGGTTTTAGGACTCTTAATTCAAAATGGTGTGAAGTAGACTAGCTATCGTCAAATTAAACGCCGGTTTATGCCGTGAGTAGAATCCGGCAGTTAAAAAACTACTGTAGTTTGGAATTAGACCGAAAAAGGTTCGGTTTGGAAACGCAACGGAAAGTGAACCCCCCACCCACCCACAGCCATTTGCGCATGCCTAAATTCCACTGTATACCGTTTACTCAGACACTCCTCGGTGACAACACCGACACGCCGGTGTGAATACATGCAGCCATTCATTTACTAACTAACCGCAAAGGTGCAACTGCTGGGCGATGCCAGGTCACGACTAGATACAGACAAACAACGACACACTACTCGTTAAAGGCAAATACATAAAGACAGATGTCCAATGTCTGGATACTCTATTCTGAATTCGGGGCGTATTAATTAGTGTAATAAATGTGTGCGAGGTGTTTACGTTCAATCAGCAAACAAGCGCGCGCCGTCCTGTCCAGTGATTTATCTCTCGCAGAAGTGATGCTGCCAATGCAAATGCAGCCTAACAGCCTTTCAATCGCGATATGTGAGGATGCGCTGGAGCCAGACATCGCACTTTTTAAACTAGACTTTTTGTTCCAACGGCAGTTTAATTAATTAAGACTAAAACTATGTAATGCACATCGCGGCGTTCCAATCGTACACAGTTCTGCATTGCGGTAAGTTGCAATATTATACTTGCTTGGGTACACCGCATAAGCCGTGCCCATTTTCTTCCGTCAGTATCGTCTCTATGTCGTCAAATTCAAACTCGTTTTATTTGTCGCTTTTTACGCTGGTATGCCGCTGGTTTTCTTACCTGTAAAAACGGATCGTACGTCCGTGCAACATCCGCAAAACACGCACACACCTGCCTCAGCTCCGCATCGTCGCCGGAGAACCGAGCTGGAGAATCAGCAGCCGGGTGTTCAGTCTTGGATTGGACGCCGGGCGATGACAGGCACCTTAGGAAGGGGGGCGCTCAAACGGCTGCCATTGGACGAAGGAAATGACATCGAAGTTTCTACGCGTGATGTCTAAGATGATAGCCTTGTAAAGGCTGCGGTGTTTTTTGCAGTCATCCGCGCGGTTTAACATCGCTGTCGGCGTCCATGAGAAAGCATAATTGCCCGTCAGTTTGAGTGCTGGATACCAAATCTTAGCGTGTTTTAATATTTGTGGGGTGTGCGAGTGCACTCCACGTCGTCGCTATGCAGGTTTGATGATGGTCTACGATAAAATGGATGGAGCTCCTTGCCCCTCCGACTAGGTGCGGAGAGATACGACAATACCGTCACGCCGATGGTCACATCACAAGCTGCAAATCAGAATGAGCAATGACAAGATATAGCGAGGGTTCGGCTATTAAAGAATTTCCCCTGTGAGTGGGGGTTTTCACTGTACGGCCAGATTCGCCACCTCTCATTTTCAATGAGTTTCCACTGAAAATGTAGCCTAGCCTACTTGTTACATTTTGTACATCTTGTCCTACACGGTAAATTATTGCACCTCCGTGATTTCCGTGAGTTCAGTCTAGCGTTCCGTGTATGGAGATTCAGTATATTGACATCCTTGATAGATGTATTTAGGCTTCTTGTTTATTGTGACAGTTGGAGGCTGTTCGAACGAAATTTCAGCATTTGACGACACATCAATAATATGTGACACAACGGATATCAGGTGAAATATGTTGGGAAACATGGTTTGAGCTATACCATATATCCGTATGTGTTATTCAATGTTTTACTGTATATTGTCAATATATAGCCAACAATATCATGTTCTTGCATGAGGAGAAGCTCCCAAATAGTTCCTGCTCAAAATGTAAACAGAAAACTGTGGGATCAGCCCGAGAAATTGCAAACAAATGGATGGGCTAACCAAATCAGACGCAGATGTAGCCTAAATGTAAGATTATTTGTGCATCAGTGGTCGGTGTGCTGGAACAGTCTGTGGTCTGTAACTGCATATGAGTCTAATATGAATTTATGAGCGCTGCCTCGAGAAAGGTAATTACCTGGGAGATGGGGGCTGCCTCGCGCTCCGGTGAATTGGCAGGGGAGATCAGTTCAGTAGGCGACTCGTTGTTTCGCGTAAATGGGACCATCGTGTCCTTCACCAACCTAGTATTCAGCTATTTCCAAATACTAATCAGAAACCGTGTCTGCCGGATCAAGATCTATAATAAAACTGTACACTTCAAATAAGAGGGCTACTGTTAAAAATCCAGAATATAAATATACGTGGCATTATATTTGTAATAAACAACAGGCCAATCTTCTTAGGGGTTGAGGTGGGTGTTACTGCTTACCATAAAGTAGATTAGAAAGATTAAAAATAACAATGGTGGCATTAAATGAATGTGAACATTTTAATTATGAATATTAGTATTGTATTGTGTTGTTTTGGGAATAATTATTGTGTATTTTGTGGGCTGAATAACGTATAAGAACATGTAAATGAGACTGAATTTTAAGCACTATTTAAACCGACCACTTTACAACAAACAGACCGGGTGAGCACGGATGAACGCAGGGCAGATCTGTCGTTGGAATCCATAACAGACACGGAGATTATTCGGCCCTGCTGTCTGTGCGTCGTTGGTGTGGAAACACGACGTTCTCCTCTCTCTAGCGGTGGAAAAAAAAACGGTAAACAACGCAGCACAACCAGCGCCGGTCACACTCACACGTGCCGGCCCGGTTCTGTGTAAGTGGATGGGGGTTGGGGTGGGGCTGCTCTCTGGGTGGGAGGGAGGGTGGGTTTGGAGGTTTAGGTTTAGTCTGCTGATCCCAGAAGGGAACGGGAGCCCAGGGAATCATTCTCATCCCAAATCCTCGGGGAGGGAAGGGGTATAATCCCTGCACTCTCATATGGGAATGGGTGAAGGATGAGGGGGAGGGAGAGGGAGGAGGGAGGGAGAGATAGAGGGACAGACAGAGAGAGAGAGAGGGCATTAGTGTCAGATCAAAAGAACAAAACAACTGCTTGGATTTGACCGACTGGGGGTGGAGGGGGGGGGGGGGTCTTAATCTTTGGTAAAGAACTAGCTAGCACACACCCCCACAGGAAATTGTGAAATGGCCAGAACATATTTTTGATGTTTTGAAAAGACATAATGTACTCATGTTATGTGACTAAGCGCCAGAAAGGGCCTCTTGTGCTTTTATCCATAGACCGGGTGTCAGTGTGTAAGGGCTGCAAGATGTGTGTTTCTTTTCCCCGCCTCTTTTCCTGGTTTTCCTTGGCGCCCAGAACCGCTCTGACCGCCCAGGACCGTTCTGACCGCCCAGGACCGTTCTGACTGCACAGGACCGTTCTGACTGCACAGGACCGTTCTGACTGCACAGGACCGTTCTGACTGCACAGGACCGTTCTGACTGAGGTGGTTCATCCGCCCAACAGAAGCTACCGCCACTGTCCGCCATTTCCCTGCCATATGGAAATGCCAAGGAGCAATCATAAATAATTATCACATCCATCTCTCAGACGGCAGAGCGAAAGGCCAGATTTGCATAAAGATACAAAGGACCGTCTCCCACCCCAGAGAAACAGCTTGTGCAAACCTTTGATCCAGCAGAAACCCAGACCATGGCAGGACTATTAGATCCATATTGACACCAAATGTACCAATTAAAATGAAAAAAGAAAAAAACCCTAGACCTCTGCAATCACTCGGAGACTGTTATTACACACACAGGCTAAAAGGAGTGTTTTTTTCCCTCACTACGCTTGGCTTTGAGCGACAGACGGAGCCCACTGCACTCCAGCTACTGCGTCCTGGTTTCACACAAAGATGAAAGCACATCTCAGACAAGATCCTCATATTCTGTCCGCTAAATCCACCTTAATGTCAAGAGGTTTTAGTCTCATACCAAGGAGTGTGTTTGTGTGTATGTGTGTGTGTAGGGATGTGTGCGTGTGTGTGTGTAGGGATGTGTGCGTGTGTGTGTGTGCGAGGGTGTGTGTGTGTGTGTGTGGGAGGGGGTGTGCGTTTGTGTGTGTGTGTGTAGGGATGTGTGCGTGTGTGTGTGTAGGGATGTGTGCATGTGTGTGTGTAGGGATGTGTGCGTGTGTGTGTGCGAGGGGGTGTGTGTGTGTGTGGGAGGGGGTGTGCGTTTGTGTGTGTGTGTGTAGGGATGTGTGCGGGAGGGGGTGTGTGTTTGTGTGTGTGTGTGTAGGGATGTGTGCTTGTGTGTGTGTGTGGGATGGGGTCTGTGTTTGTGTGTGTGTGTGTAGGGATGTGTGCGTGTGTGTGTGTGTGTGTGGGATGGGGTCTGTGTGTGATTGTCTGCACCGATAGAAGAGAAAGTCGTCGTGTGATAGAATTAGCCATTCAGAGGGATCATACATCCAGTCCTGACACAACAAAGAAAGGAAAAATGAATAAATGCACACATGGATGTCTGTTTGTGGAGTGTTTTTGAGAGCTTTCTGTGCCAAACAGAGAGGATACCACTTGTGTTTCGCTCATACAGTACTATGGCACAGTATACTATACTGTGGGGCGGCCTGTAGCGCAGTGGTTAAGGTACATGACTGGGACCCGCAAGGTCGGTGGCTCGATCCCCGGTGTAGCCGCAATAAGATCCGCACAGCCGTTGGGCCCTTGAGCAAGGCCCTTAACCCCGCATTGCTTCAGGGGAGGATTGTCTCCTGTTTAGTCTAATCAACTGTACGTCGCTCTGGATAAGAGCGTCTGCCAAATGCAATTCATGTACTCACTCTGATTCCATGTTGCTAAGGCACAGAGAACTGTCAGATGACTAATACGGACAGATTACACTATAACAATTATATGCCTCATTAGCTTTTGATCAGAACAAGACAAAATGCAATTTAAGACTACGTATTATCCAAGACTTATTGTAGCTCCAGATCAGAGGTCCTCACTCCTGGTCCTGGAGAGCCGCAGGGTGTGCTGGCTTTTGTTGTTACTCAGCAATTAATTGATCAATTAAAGCAGTTAATCGCACAGTTAACACACCTCACCTGGTTTCCTGGGTCTGAATTGGTTGCTGATATTTCTCTGTGAACTTGACTTGAGCATATTGATATATAATAAAATTATATATATATAATTTATAATTATAATTATATAATTATAATTATAATAATTATATATATATATATATAATTTTTTAAACGGTTTTACTAGTTGACAGTAATGTCAGCGCAAAAATGTTTTACCCTCACGATACACTAGGTGGCAGTGAATACAAGAATATATTTCCAATTGTGTTGAGTTCTGGAACAAAATCTAATGCGGAGATGAGTAATTTACCTGTACCAAAGCGACGGAATGAGGTTGGGGAGGAGAAATCTTGTCGCAGGTTTACGTACCTTTCCCAAGGTGTGAGAAGAGTTGGATGGTTGCAAAGAGACAATGTGTGCGTGTGGACAAAGTGGGCTTTCCACAGTGTGGTTCAAATCAATTATCTAAAAAGAGAAATTGCTACGTTTATAATAATACAAATTTAGCACTTTAATTGCATAATTTTTCTGTTTTTTCATTCTGTGTTCAAGGTTGATTATTCCAGCAGGGTACTAAAAAATAAAGATATCCTGCAAATTGAATTGTGCTAGATATATTTATTCATATTAATAACTTTATGTTGCAGTTGATGGGGTTCCACGTGTAATTCTTGGAGGTAAAATAACATAATAAAAAAACAAGGAATAAAATAAATTGTTAGTGAAATCCTGAAACCAAACATTTATTTTAATTTAGAATACAAAATCATCACTGGAGTATTCCACCGGGCAGCCCGCACATGCGCACGCCCGCATCGCGTCAACATGAACGTCACATCATACCACCGCGAGCAAACATGTCTCCGGGAAACCCACACTCTGAGAAGCCGTCGCGTTTCTTCGTCCGGAACCGTCTGAGGAGTTGCGCGGTTTCTTCTTTTTCGTTTATTAGCAAAATCGGTGCGTGTACCGTAAAAGACAAACAATCACAGCGGACAAACCAAAAAAAAAAACATCACCTGAAGACTTTGGGGAAACTGTTTTCTGGCCGCAAGATTAGCTTGTGAGTATCCTAACATTCCTGTGAGTGATGAATGTACAAAATTCACAGCAAATTAAAATCTTAACGTAGATCATACCCCCACTGGTCGTATCTTTACTGAAACAGTAGCATGTGCTTGTCACTTTCCTTCTCTTCTGTGGCCCAAATGATTTTACAGTCAAGTCGGGTATATTTACAAAATTACAACAGAAATATCTACACATTAAAAACATACAACTGAACTTAAAACTTGATGCAAGTTATGAAAAGAAAAAAGCACGTCATGAGTGTCCAGAACTTTCACCCACAAGTCTCCTGACCTTGACCAAGGTTGAACCGTATTTAGGCCCTGTTACCTGCATTCCTGTGTATCCTTTGTTAAACAGCTACCCCTGGCCCCGTGCGATAGAACACAATCCACAAAGTGCATCGACAACCCCGCACCATGGAAAAATAAATGCCCTGAAGATGGTTCGATTTCAGCATGCCACTTGAATCGTCTAAAACGGCAGTTTACTGGTGGGCTGGCAGTAGTCTTAAGCTATTGGATTTAAAGTCTCCCCAACCAATTCCCCCTTTTCTGTAGAGAGAAACAATGGCAATCACCGTAGGTTTCACCTGAAGATGATGGAGATTAAAGGCCTTGATATCGCTCTATTTCAGCTTTAGACTTTGGTGAGTTGAGACTTTTTCAGGTGTGTCTGACTGACTGTACAGAGGTCATCCTTAAAACTGTTCATATTTTCATGTTCATAGTTTCATGTTCATAGTTTCTTTCCTTCGTGTCCAAAAAAGCGATGAAGTGATTAGTAAGTGTTTCTAGCACACTGTTCCCTACGAAGGCACTATATACTGAAGGGTACAAAACACCACCCACATTCAGTGACAGCAACAAGACACGCGTGTGCGTTTCAACACGTGACACAAACAGGTGAACCTCTGTTCAGGACCAAAACACGTGTGTGCATTTAAACACGCGTGGCGCAAACACACAAGTTTCTGTACAGGACTAAAGCGTGTGTGGACGTTTGCACGTGTGTGATCTGGTCAGGGGGTGAAGACGGGGATCTGGTGGGTACTGTACAGCGTGTGGTGTTTTTTACGGCACCATACACATGTGCTGGAGCCACACATGCACGGCTGTATATGTAGGTGTAGTCATGGAAACAGGGCGTTTTGATGGGGTTTGCATGCAGAAGTCTCCATTTGCATTAGTGCAACTGCAACATGAAAACATTTCAGATGCCATGACAACGATGAAATAAAACATAAACATCAGAAACAACCTGAATCAGACATGGCGTTTGAGTATGCAGGTGTGCGACACAGAGTACTGTATTTTCATATACTGAGATCAAAGCCCAATACATAAACACAACCAATTTCCAATCTATATATTTTTTTCTGCAATTATATACAAACAGCTCCTGTCTTGCAAAAAAGACATATAATAATAATAGCTATACAAGTATCACGCATTTCACAACAATGTCCACCAAGACATTGATGCCTTTTTTATATAATACCAATAAAACACTTTTACAATATAACAAAAGGCATACCCAGTAATTCAGATGTGCACTGTATAGTCAAAATGAATCACTGTTTCCACGTTATACACTATATTTTTTTATATTCTCTGCGTGTTATCATGTGTGGATAGAAGAGTACTGTTTCCATGCACTATATTAGAAGCAGATGAAAAAGATGCCCGGTTTTAACGCAGTCCGATCCCCCACTTGGCCACGTCGAGAAAAGATATGTTTGCAAACAATAAAAGTGCTGTTACTGAATGCGTCCTGCCCCCCCCCCCCGCCCCCTGTTCCTCCAGACTCCCACTCCCTCCCCAGGTCTGACAGCACACCTGCGTCTCTGGGTGTTCTTACCGCTAATGTCTCTGAGTTGTGTTCTTTTAAACAGGAAAATGATCATGTGATGGGAGGTCGTAGGTCATAGCGCCATGGAGACGACCCGTGAGATGAGGGGTGGACAGTTTCTACGGCGACTCCCCTGTGTGTCTGCGTGTGTGCGTGTGGTTTTTTCCGCCCGGGTTAGACGAAGGAGTTCATGGCGTTGACGGGGGAGGGCGCCTCCGAGCTCTCGTTCCCCTCGGCCGTGTCCTTCTCCTTCTTGCCGCTGTACTGGCCGATGAAGGAGCCGTCCTCGTTGAACTGCCCGTCGCCGCCCTCGCCGTAGTCCACCAGGCTGTCGTCGCTGTCGTCCTTCTTCACCGTGCCGTTGGACGGCGTGCGGCTGCCCTTCAGCGGCTTGTGGTCCTCCGTGTCGCTAGGAGACAAGGACACGCAGGCGTCACGGGGGAAAGGGGCGGCGCGGCCAATCAGGGGCTCGTGTTTTTCACTTTTCAGATGCAGTGTGCAGAAATGATGCAAAAACGCACGTCAGCCGATCTCTAGCCCTCCCGCCGTCCGGAGTTCAGCGCTTTCTGTGACGGACAGTGTGGTTTGAGATGCAGGCCGAGCTTTAACATGAGGCAGGCCAGGAATACATAGATATACACAAGCGGAGTATCTATGACCCAGTTTTATGATGAAATTCAATCTCGGTTCAACCTCGAATGGGTTCCAGTCATGACCGTGGCCCGGGTTAAAGTGTGGGGGTTAAAGTGTGGGGGCTACAGGTGAGCTCCTGTATGTGCCTGTATTGGGTTGTTTTCAGGTGGGCCGCCAATATTGCTCCCCAGCCTGAAAAACAAAATGGCTGCCCAGGACTGGATGGGCTGATTGGGTTTCATCACAAAACAAGACATTGCCCACCGGAGTGAGACTTTATTCCATTTCTCTTCCTGGAAGCCAGAAGGAGACAAACAGTGCGCTTGCAATTTTGAGTCCTTTCACAGCATTTTCTCCATGGGGGAGATGGAGGGGGGGGGGGGGTATGTGATAACTGGAAATCCTAGGCAATGACAGGAATAAAAGCAGCACTCTCAGCCAATAGAACCAGCCTGTGGAGAGAGGTTAGTGGCAGTTAGTCCCAGTTAACGCTGGAGGGTGCTGAGTGCGGACAGCCATAGCAGCGGATCGTCAAACCAACACCAGGTTCTCATCAGCCTGTCGCCGTTTCCCACAATGCTGTTCACCCATCTCGGGCCAGACATGCCAGGCCTGCGGAGTCCTCCTTACCTGCCGATCGACCTACAGGTGCCCCACGATCCCCCGAACGATCCCCCGAACCGAGTGAGCACAAGGGACGCAGAAGAGGGCAGAGCTTATTCTAGAAGGTTCTGCAGCAAACTCCCACAGAACACAAACTACCAGAGCGGCAAGTACAGGGGTCTACAGGCAGCTGAGGGAAGACGAGGGCCGCCAGATATGTGGTTTTGGCCCGGAAGCAAATGCATTTCAAATGAATTGTGCATGTCCAGTTTGTGGTCCCAACCAGACCAATGTGATGGTATGAGTAATCATTGGGGGAAATTTATCTGTAGAGTTGTCAGTGAATTTATGTGCCGATAGTGCACACCTTTGTTGGAGATTACACTTTCAACTGTCCACGCCTAATCTGGCGGCCCTAGAGCAGAGTCCACGCCTAATCTGGCGCCCGAGAGCAGAGTCCAGGCCTAATCTGGCGGCCCTAGAGCAGAGTCCAGGCCTAATCTGGCGCCCGAGAGCAGACTGGAGATTTGCACTCGGCCTTTCGCTGTGAGGAGTGCTGCTCTTTCAGCTCCATGGGTCACCAGGAAGAGCAGGGATTGGCCGTGAACAGGACACCCTAAACGCTCTTATGCCCTCTCATTCTGAGAGCAGCACCCGGAGCATGAACTCAGCACACCACAAGTTCATCCACACATTCTCGCAAAGAGCAATCACTTCAATATGGCTTGTTGCAGATCTAAACATGGATCCCACATGAGTGTCTATTGCTGTTATTTGCACATGCAACATCAACATTCTTTAATTGTAATGTCCTGAAAAAAAAAACTTCTAGATTATTACAACATTGTGATTCTGCAGACAACTTCAAAGCTCATGTCTTGTCAAGCAATTGACCAGACAAAATTTCTTCATGCCCTTACTGAAATCAACTTTGACTACAACAATAAGTAAAGTAGTATTAATATGAACCATTTTAACAATTTTCACATTCAGAAAGGCATTTAAAATAAATACAAAAAGAAAGCCATTTTAAATTTAATTTTTTCATTTTTTCATTCATTCATGCATAAATATATAAATATTTTAATAGTACGCAGAAATAGATACACTAAAAAGAATGACAGCATAAAAAAGTCCAATAAAACTGCTTTAAATGTTTGCTATGTGTTTGGCTTTAGAAACAGCTTTGGAATAGCTAAGCTGTTTGTATTAATATGCAAAAATATTGATCATTCTCTGCTTTACTCAGAGAGGGGTAAATGTACCACTTATAAGTGCATAGTATATGCTTATACACGAAGCATTTTAAAGTATTAATTGTTAACATGTAGATTAGATGCGCATATCTGCGGGATGTTTTAGGATGAGAAGTTGAAACTCGTTCTTGCCTTGAGCAACTGTCAGAACGAAGCCAGGAGGAAAAGTTTCCATGACGTCCCGAAAATGTTTTAAAGCCCAAAACCCTAAATCAGAAGAGAGGCTTAATACCGCACCAGCGAGCGTCCATCCCGCGTGATAACACACAGCTAAAAACCGCAAACACACAGCGACACGCAGAGACACACAGCCCTGCTCTTCCCCCCCGTCGCACTCGGAGTGGAGAAACACCTGCTGGGGTCTGAGAGGCGGAGTCGGCGCTCACCTGTACTCCCCAAACGTCCCGTCGTCCTCCTTCATCGGCTGGATTTCAGGGTCTGCGTGAGCATCCTCTTTCTCCTTCACTGCAGGGAGGGAACGAACGCTGGGTCAGAGTCTACGCCAGGTCACCATCTACGCTGGGTCACAATCTACGCCGGGTTGCTTGGGACACGGTGTTGCATAGCAGTCAGACAGCCTTTTTGGACAGGTTCAAATCCAGAGTGGGGCAAAGCACGGAATAATATTAAATGGTTGGCATTTATATCGCGCCTTTATCCAAAGCGCTGTACAATTGATGCTTCTCATTCACCCATTCATACAGCAACAGCGATTGGCTGCCATGCAAGGCACCGACCAGCTCATCAGGAGCAAAATGGGGGTTAGGTGTCTTGCTCAGGGACACTTCGACACAGCCCGGGCGGGGGATCGAACCGGCAACCCTCCGACTGCCAGACGACTGCTCTTACTGCCTGAGCCATGTCGCCCATCGCCCATATAATGTGTACAATGCTTTTCTCACATGGTGTAAAACCCGGAACACTCCCAAATCTGGAAGTTAAAAGAGCTGTTCTGGGTTTTACTCAGTGCAGTCATCCAGCTAAGTCAGTAATCCTGCTTTGTGGGTTTTACTCAGTTATCCAGCTAACTCAGTAATCCTGCTTTGTGGGTTTTACTCAGCGCAGTTATCCAGCTAACTCAGTAATCCTGCTTTGTGGGTTTTACTCAGTGCAGTTATCCAGCTAACTCAGTAGTCCTGCTCTGTGGGCTTTACTCAGTTATCCAGCTAACTCAGTAATCCTGCTGTGGGTTTTACTCAGTGCAGTTAACCAGCTAACTCAGTAACCCTGCTTTGTGGGTTTTACTCAGCGCAGTTATCCAGCTAACTCAGTAACCCTGCTCTGTGGGTTTTACTCAGTGCAGTTATCCAGCTAACTCTGTAACCCTGCTCTGTGGGCTTTACTCAGTTATCCAGCTAACTCAGTAATCCTGCTCTGTGGGTTTTACTCAGTTATCCAGCTAACTCAGTAATCCTGCTCTGTGGGTTTTACTCAGTGCAGTTATCCAGCTAACTCAGTAATCCTGCTCTGTGGGTTTTACTCAGTGCAGTTATCCAGCTAACTCAGTAATCCTGCTCTGTGGGCTGTACTCAGAGCAGTGACTCTAGGCGGCGCTGGGGGAAACCCACCCGGGTACTTGCCCCCCTTGTTCCTCTTGATGAAGCAGACGATGAGCAGCACCAGGATGAGCAGGGCGATGGCGCACATCAGGCCGATGAACCAGCCCTGTGTGGCAATGTCCACCTGCGGGCTCGCGATGGCTGGTCACGTGACCCAGGCAGGGAGGGGGGGGGAGGGGAGGGGAGGGGAGAGGAGGGGAGGGGAGGGGAGAGGGAGAGAGAGGTGAATTTAAGATGGCTGCTGCGTAACCTTTACCTCAGGAACAGCAAATCAGGATGCGAGAGCTCCTCCTATAACACCACCGGCAGGGAGCCATCCGTGCATTTTGCGCATGACAAAATGGCCGACACTTCTTGTTGAAGGGTAAATCAGACATGCACGGAACGGCCACACAGCAACATGCCAGATCTCACGCACAGAGAAGAGGATTCAGACAGACACAGTAAGCACACTGTCTGCTGCACCCATTACAGCAAAACAGTCATCCTGTAAAACGCAAACACACACACACACACACGCACACAATCACACACACGCACAGCCTCATACACACGTTCAGGAAATAATATTCTGAGATATATGAGCATAGCAGTTTTCTATTGATCCCAATGATTGTCCCCACAAGTCCCAAGATTCTCTTATGGAAGGTGTGCAAACAGGTTGAAGTCCCCACAAGAGTAGTAAAACACGCGCACACACACACACACACACACACACACATACACACTTGCACACACCAAAATAAACACTGACAGATATAATTCCACAGATGGAACGTGCACAACCTACCCACTGAATAAAAGCCTGTCTACGTAAAAATATGAACAATGTTTCATAATCCACCATGCCACTTCTCCAGCCAAAATAATACAAAAAGGGGAAAAGGTATGGGTATTGTGAAAGAGTCAACACGTCTCAGCGATGGAGTAACGACGCCATGCAGAAACAAAACATCCGCTTCACAACAAGACATGCGGGACATGCCAACTTATCCCCGGTTATGGGTATGCACTTTGTTGTACGTGGCTCTGGATAAGAGCGTCTGCCAAATGCCAATAATGTAATGTAATGTAATGTGACATGCGCCAACGTCTCCATTCCAACAATCTGAACAGACGAATGAAACTTGATGCCGTATCGCATTCCGCACAAACACAAAAAAGCCAAACCAACAATCGGAGGAGGTAGCATGCAGGCAGCATGCCAGGTAACACAGGTGGGACCAGCATGCCACCTCACCTGGCACTGCGATGGATAACTCCTCCGACTTGTGCACGATTGCACTGGACTGATCTCTAGTCACGAGGCGCACTTTATAGGAGGTTCCCGGCTTTAAGTCTTTAATCTGATAAGAGGCCTGCGAGCCGTTTACCGGCTCTCTAGTCCACTCTTCTTTACCTAGGAGAGCATCAGGGAAGACGGTCAACCCCGACAGCACAGATACCTGGCACTGCAACTGTAAATTAAAACTGATAACAGTGGGTAAAAATGCAAACGCTGCTTGGTGTTGAAATTACGAGGCGCTTTGTACTCCTCGGGTGTTCATGTATTTGACTGCCTTTTTTGTGGATCAGCACAACGACAAAAGTCATCGATAATAATTTAGTAAATCCACTGAACGCATTCAAAATATTATCTTGGGAGTTTTACAATGTTACATTGCAACAGCACACAGCTATGTTACAGTCAGCAAGCCTAGCTTTCAATGAGGGAACCCGGTCTGGATTCGATCAGGGCTGTAGGGCTCATTTCTCATGGAAGGCCAAATAGACAAGTCAATCTCAAGACCCAATTTCCCATTTTTCAGAAGAATATTGACTTATCTAATGCACATAAGACAAAAACAAAAATGTACTTCTGAAATAAATTTTCCTTGGAAAACAAAACATAATTTCCCTTTTGAAAACAAAACAATTTTTTATTTTATTCTCGGAAAAAGGTGGCCAGACTTTCAATATGGTAAATAAAGGTGAAACAGAGATAATGGCTTACTGTTTTCTACGACATATTCAACAAACATGCTCTTATCTGGGCCCCAGTATTCCCAACTGATCATGGCTCCGGTCTCCCTGACAGACGAGTTAACATTCCCAAAAGTCGGACCGGCGGTAGGCACTACGCACAAGGAGAGAAGAGAAAACCATGAAGCCAACGGCAGCAAGGGCCACACAGAGAATAATGCTGAGTCATAACGGACAATCGCTTCATAAAATGGAAGATGATCACAGAAATATCAGCCTCTGTGCCTTTCCACTTTCACTACGGAACAAGGCAAGAGCTCCTGCTCCTGTCAGGATCACACATCCATCTTTTAGCTTTCAGGTGAGCATTTATTAGGACGAGGAGATTCAATGAATGTATATCTTTATATGCTTGAAAGGCAAAGCATTCAAAATACAGCTTGAATGAGAACGCTAGCTTACGACAAACCGTGGGCCTACTGTCTCCATAGTTACAAATGGGTGTAAGACAAAATTATCCAAATGGTGGCTCCTGTATTGACTGCAATTAATTACTGTACTAATTATAAGCACAAGTAAATTAAGATAGTGCCCTATATCATGTAAAAAATCACTAGTAAAACAGAATAAACGTTTCACAGCCGAAGAGGAACTGCCTCTGTGGAGCTAGACTGAGGAGGGGATTGGTCTCTAGGCTAGGAAAGAGAGGTACCCTTGTTGAAATTGGGGCGCAGGGACTTTGTGACAGGTGAGATTGGCTGAGGGGGTTCTGTGGGCCCTGAAAAAACACGGAGAAGAATAAAAGACAGAGCACACAGCAGAGGCGACGCAGAAAGACACAGTAAATGCAGTTAAACACAGGTAGACACAGGTAAACACGGTTAGCACAATTAAACACATGCCTAAGAAGCAGTAGCATGCTATGCTCTCGTGATCATTCCAGTAGAGGTGCCAAGACCTCCAGGTCAGACTGAGTTTGGGTAACACACAGGAGCACACAGATAGTATGCTTGAATGGGACAGTAGGGACTGATATTCTTGGCCATTGACCAAATTCATTATATTAGTGGTGCATAGTAGTATCCATATAGCAACCTGGGTTTGGTAGGTTACTTTCAGAAACACTACATAAAAACCAGGGCTCATCAACATCAAAGATTGTTGGGCTTGCAAAAAGAGCACAGCTCATACGTCAAAACCCGGAATTCTCAACTCAGTCCTGGTTTTCTTTTCTCCTGGGTAATTAGCCCTCCTGACTGGGAGGGCGGATAACCAGCAGTTCTTGGCCCGCGAGCACTTGATGATCTTTGCCATACACCCTAGAGAACAAATGGTGCCCCAAACTGAAAAAATATCAATATAAATTCGGGCTAAAATACTGGACGGTTGGCAACCCTACACGTCAGTTAGCTCGTTAGCATGTATGGAAACAGTCTAACATCATGCTATTTACCTTGATAGAAAATATGAAAAATAACAATGACGGGAGAAAGATTTTTTAATGACTAAGGAAACTATTACTTGTTGATGTGACTATTACTTGTCACATCACAATTATTAATGATTTTGCCATTAGTAATGACGGACTGAAAGAAAGACACGACAATGATTGTTTTACACAAAACACATCGATCGTGGAATTGTATTAGTGTTCTAGCAGCGCTATCGTCCACGTCGTATCTCCATTTCAGACTGTTGCGAAGTGTCGCGGTTCACTAACTTCGCTTATTCGCTCCCAGGCGATGTAGCGCGGTACACATATGCACAGTATATGATTATGAGGGGGATGTTGAGAGAGAGAGACAAGGTAGAGATGCATGCAGATCCAAGGGTGGGGTTCCGGTAAAATAAAAATAAAAAGGGATGAAATCTCTGAACGACATGCTGACGCATCCCTTCGAATGCTGGCGTTACCTTTGCCCACGGCTACCGTTGGCTGTCCCATTAGAGCTTAGCAGGAGAGAACAGAAACAGAACAACGGCCTGTAAGCTGAGAAACCATCGACATTTCACAGGAAATAAACAGCAACGCTTACCCAACCACGGAATAAGGCATGTAAAAGGACACGCTAACACATTTAAGACGAGCCGAAGCTTTGTTTTACCAGACATTTGACGTATGTTATACTATTTTACATTAATATATCTGCGCATGGTTTCCTAAACTAGGTTAGCTGTCAGTTGGACCGTGATCCAAAACCATCCATGCGGTCAGAAAATGCTTTCACTACGGTGTGTCCTTGTTAATTAAACGTCATGTCCGTTATTGTGCCAATGTAAACATGCGGGGTTTTTTTGACAGAGCATATTGCTGTTAGACTGAATCCAGGCACTGAACTGATGAAGGGATCAAGACCACATTTGGAAAACAGTGCTATAGTGAAGACCTACTTTCACACGTAGCCAATGTACTAGCGTACTGAACAGACGTTAGCCTGCGCAGCAATACCACAAATAGCTGTATCTGAATATGTGGAGAGTTTCAGTCCGTCAGAACAGCTGCAGTTTGCCTGTAGATCTGCTGTGAGACTGTGTGACATGTGTGTGTGTGTCTCACTGAAATTCTCAAACTATTTACCATCTAACTATTGCATACTATGTACCTTCATGCAATTTTACACGGATACAGCTGTTTTCTAGGGCGAGAATACAGTATGCATACATTCTGTTCACGTTACCTATAACAATTGCAAAAAGTTATTAAAACTATTATGTTGACATGCTGAAACCGTGATAGATAGAAGATAGTTACAAACAATTCTGGAGCATCATGAAGCAGTTTCAGATTGAACTCAATTTTCCTTCAGGAACCAAATGAGACATAAATCTGTCACCGGAAACATTCAAAGCTATATAACTGAGTAAACTATAGTAAACTACTGAGTAACAGAGAAACGGCAGACAGCGGCATTAGGCACAGTCACACCAGGGAACTATCTGAGAATGACATTGCTAACCATGGGTTTAAAAATGATTTATCATTTTTTCTCAAGATGGCATTTGAAAAATGTCAAAGCTATTTGCAAAAGTCTGGAAGCACTAAGCATTAAAAATGGATGAAAAATTTATGACAGTCCACTGCTAGACACACACACACATGCACACACACACACACATTGCAAGTCCATATTTTTGTGGTCATCTGCAAGTCTGCGCCTTGATTTAAAACTCTGCTAAAGCCAAATCCCTCTCCTCTGTCCTCATCTTCCTCGACCTGTCGGCCGCCTTCGATACAGTCAACCATGAGATTCTGCTCTCATCGCTGTCTGGGTTGGGTGTCACAGGGTCTGCACTCGCTTGGTTTTCCTCCTACCTCTCTGGTCGCTCCTACCAGGTGACTTGGAGGGGCTCAGTCTCCGACCCTCACCCCCTACAAACTGAGTCCCGCAGGGCTCAGTTCTAGGGCCTCTCCTCTTCTCGCTATACACCATGTCTCTTGGTTCTGTTATATCTTCCCATGGCTTTTCTTATCATTCTTACGCTGATGACACCCAACTCTTTACTTCCTTCCCCCCCGACACCCAAGTCACCACACAGATCTCTGCCTGCTTGGCTGATATCTCTGCGTGGATGACTTCCCACCACCTGAAGCTCAACCTTGCCAAAACTGAGCTTCTCTACATCCCTGCTAAGTCCTCTCCGTCAGTCGACCTCTCACTGACTGTTGAGGACTTTGTAGTTTCCTCCTCCCATACGGCAAAGAATCTTGGGGTGACTCTTGATAACTGCCTCACCCTGGCTCCACAAGTATCCTCCACTGCCAGAACCTGCAGGTTCTTTCTCTATAATATACGCTGTATCCGCCATCTCCTGACGGAGAAAGCCACCCAGCTCCTAGTCCAGGCGCTCATCATTTCCCGCCTGGATTACTGCAACTCCCTCCTAGCCGGTCTCCCAGCATGTGCCATCAAGCCCCTCCAACTAGTCCAGAATGCTGCAGCCCGCCTGATCACCAGTCAGCCCAGGTCGGCTCATGTCACCCCGCTTCTCATTGGCCTCCACTGGCTTCCTATTGCCGCACGCATCCATTTCAAGGCCCTATTGTTGGTATTTCAGGCTGCTAAGGGCACCGCCCCACCTTACATACAATCCTTGATCACTCCCTACTCCCCAGCTAGACCACTCCGGTCTGCCAGCTCTGGTCGCCTTATGGTTCCCTCTCAACGTGCACCTGGCGGTCGAGCTGCACGTTCACGCCTGTTTTCCGTTCTGGTTCCTCAGTGGTGGAATGATTTGCCTACCACTGTAAGGACAGCAGAATCCCTCCCCCTATTTCAACGCAGACTCAAGACCCACCTTTTCAAAATCTACCTTAGTCCTCCCTCCTGATTTCCCCCGCCCCTCCTTTCTGATATCCCTATCCTTGTCTAACCCCCCCCCCCCCCCAAAAAAAAACCAAAAAAACAATTTGCACTTATGATGACAACTGTTTAGAACAGAACAGCATTCCATGTGTATTTTCCTAGTTCTGGATGTGATACTTTGACTTATGGTAGAACCTATGCACTTGTAAGTCGGCCAAATGACAAAAATGTTAAAAAAAAAAGTTAAATGATTTGATATGAATTCAGGAAGTGATCTGATGGCTGTCAAATATTAGTACAGTAAAAAAAAATCTTATATTTCAGTTCAGAGACATGCACATTCATAACCCTACAGGCAATATGTAAGATGAGTTTGTTCCATGTTCTTGGTGAGCATGACAACAATACGTTTTTGGAATACACAAAATGAGTCTGAGCAGCCTGAAGTTCTTAAAATCTTATTGGTTAGGGTGTAGTTACGGTGACGAGACCCACCCTACATATTACATATACCGTCTCGATACGAAGGGAAACTGCAGGAGTGTTTCAAATGGAAATGGAGGCCCAAGTTGTGACGGAGCATCTCCACAGAACAGTTGGCGGTGGGGCTGGTACGGCCTCTGGGTTTGGGCAGACCCGGGGACATGCGCTTGGCCAGCCCCCACCTCGGTCTCCACAGCGGGGATGAAACGCACCCTCGTCCATGATGGTGAAGGCCTCATCGGTGCGCGCGGGCCCCGGGCCCTTCGCCGTGTTGGCGTTGAGGTAGAACTTGTAGTGCGTGGCGTACTTCAGGTTCAGCAGGGTGACGGTCGTCTCGTTAGGCTCCACGCTCACTTCCTCCAGGGGCCCCAGGTGGTTCGTGTTGTTGACTGAAAGAGGGGGTAAACGGGGGTGTGTGTCAATCAAAAAATCTGTCAATCAATCAATCAATCAATCAATCAATAGGGGTTACCAAACTGCACTCATCTAGACCTGCCAATGAATGAATGAATTAATAACTCAATCAATCAATTTTCAGCTGGTATGTGAGTGTGTCCTGTAGGTCAGTACTTACTGGGCTGGTATTTGAGTGTGTAGCTAGTCAGGGGTCCGTTGTGCTCATAAGGAGGCTCCCACTCCAGGGTAATGGAGTCCAGGTTGACGCTGGTCACCTTCAGGCGAGCTGGGAGTCCGGGCACTGAGCAGAGAGACAGACAGGATCAGTGTGTTGGGCGTAAAACCGGTTATGTGTTGATTGAGTCCAGGTCTGAATCAGATTGGCTCCTTGATTTTTGGCGGTTCACGCCTGACGTGTGTTCAAGATGGCGAACATAGTTTGCACCAAACATTATAACAGCCAAATGATTACATCATCCATTTTTGTTTGCCATGCATGGCCTTTGACATTAGCGAACGTTAGCTAGTTATAAGTTTTATAACGTCCGCCATCTTGAGCGCACTTCTGCTTTTTGCCAAATTTTCCTTCTGTTACTCTGTAAAGTGTCTTTGTGACACGTCTCTATAAAAAGTGCAATAGAAAATAAAAACGAATTTGATTAGAATTTCGTCTTTCCGCTGGTGTTGGTCGCACCTCCCTCGGGGGTCTCGAGCTGGACGTCGGTGCTGGGCGGGCCCCCGCCCCTGCCGCTGAAGGCCTGCACGTTCAGGACGTAGAGGCTGTAGGGGCGCAGGCCAGGCAGCCTGCCCTGGGTCTTATTCCCGCTGAACGACAGCACCTGCTGCTCCTCCGGGTGGGGGTGGTGCTTGTTCAGACTCCGCTCCTTCCAATAGGTCACCTGCAACGCAGCCCCGCCCCCAGCATCACCTCCATCAGCCAATCAGCATCCATTTTCATTTACGTTGACATAGGCCTTCTGACGTAACACAATGCAAAAAACCTTCGCCAGTTTATGGATCGAAGCTAGCACTGCTGCGTGTGTTGTATACTGTACGTCACAGCTAGAGGTTCTGTGACCCTGCTTTTCATAATAGTCAAAGCTGACGTTAGCAGAAACTGCTATTTAGGCTCAAGGAAGTAATACAGTATCATTTTCCTTTATCGGGCCATAACCATGGCACCGTGGAGTGTGCGTGTGCGTGTGCACGGGCGGGCGCGTGCGTGGCGTGTGTGTGTGCATGTGCGTGTGCGAGGGCGCGGGTGTGTGCGTGTGCATGGCGTGTGCATGGCGTGTGCGCGTGCGTGGCGTGTGCGTGTGCGAGGGCGCGTGCGCGGGTGTGTGCGTGGCGTGTGCGTGGCGTGTGAGTGTGCGTGTGAGTGTGCGTGGCGTGTGCGTGTGCGTGTGCGTGGCGTGTGCGTGTGCGTGGGGCGACGCCCCTGTACCTTGTAGCCCTGCAGGCGTCCCCGCAGCGTTTCCGGGGGAACGGGGTCCCACTGCACCTCCGCCAGAGAGGTGTTCAGGATCTGCACCTGGATGTTCCCGGGGGCGGCCGTGGGGACTGGGGCACAGAAACGTTAAAAAGTTCAAACGGACGAACAAACTGCAGAAGCACGGCAGTGGCTCACTGGCCTGTGTGGTAATGCTGTCGCTCAGAGACACACAGAAATGCTCACAGGACTGTCACTGGCAGCTGCTGGTTTCATTCCAGTATGGGGCACTGCCATTGCTCCTTTCATTCATGTTATCGGAGAGTAAATGTTCATACGCGTGCGTGTGTGTGTGTGTGTGTGTGTGTGTGTGTGCTCAGCTCCCATTGGAGGATGGATTCAAAGCAGCTCTGAGTTAGAAGCCCAGTTCTCTACATGCTATAGTATACTGCCGTTAGGTGGAGATAATGTATGCTGCTGTACTAGACTGGATGTTCCTGGCTGTCGACAACTGATTCTTTATGTGAGCTGTACCTGATCCAACCTGTTCTGTAGTTGTTCTAATGACCTTCGGTATGCAGTTATTGTACGTCACTTTGGATAAAAGCGTTATTGCTAAATAAATTAACTGTGATGTAAGTTCCTGAGAGACACACACGCTGTCCCGTCTTGTGTGGTGAAATTCGGGGTGTGACTCACAGTCCTCTCCGGAGTAGCCCAGGAACACCTCTGGTTCCGGTCCGCTGCCAAACTTGTTCACCGCCTGGACCTTGATGTCGTACGGGACGAAGGTGGGTGTCCCCGAAACCACGAACTTGGACACGTTGGACACCGTCACGGACGACCAGTCCGTCTCCACGCCCTTCTGCCTCCAGATGACCTTGTACTGCAGGTCGGGACCGTTAGCCTGCAGGCCTGACAGCGGCTACAGCGGAGAAGCACGTTAGCACGATATTACATCGCCGAGCCAGATTCACTCACTGGGAGCAACACCGTATGGACATAGAAAATATGATCATTTTGCTCATACTGATTGGCCACATTGGCAGCAACCGTAGGATGATATTTTTAAACGTAGCCTCGATGTCTTTTTTTTACCTTCCACGATATCACCATATTGTTGTGCACGGCTCCGACGCCTTCCACTCCAGATGGGTTTTCATCGGGAGCTGAAAGGCAGAAGATTTTAACGAACGGCTCGACTAACAATCAAACGCACACATTTTTTTTTGCTTTTTCTTTCCTTTTCTCACAATTTGGAGTTACCAATTCTACTTCTGCAGTCGTCACACTTGGCCAGGCTCATAACGTTACGTGAACCTGTCCAGGGTGACACCAGGGTGAACCTGACCAGGGTGACACCAGGGTGAGGCAGCCCTACGGGGGTCAGCTCTACGGGGGTCAGCTCTACAGGGGTCAGCTCTACGGGTCAGCTCTACGGGTCAGCTCTACGGGTCAGCTCTACGGGGCGAGCTCTACGGGGGTCAGCTCTACGGGTCAGCTCTACGGGTCAGCTCTACGGGTCAGCTCTACGGGTCAGCTCTACGGGGCGAGCTCTACGGGGGTCAGCTCTACGGGGGTCAGCTCTACAGGGGTCAGCTCTACGGGTCAGCTCTACGGGTCAGCTCTACGGGGCGAGCTCTACGGGGGTCAGCTCTACGGGGGTCAGCTCTACAGGGGTCAGCTCTACGGGTCAGCTCTACGGGTCAGCTCTACGGGTCAGCTCTACGGGGCGAGCTCTACGGGGGTCAGCTCTACGGGGGTCAGCTCTACAGGGGTCAGCTCTACAGGGGTCAGCTCTACGGGTCAGCTCTACGGGTCAGCTCTACGGGTCAGCCCTACGGGGGTCAGCTCTACGGGTCAGCCCTACGGGGGTCAGCTCTACGGGGGTCAGCTCTACGGGGGTCAGCTCTACGGGGGTCAGCTCTACGGGGCGAGCTCTACGGGGGTCAGCTCTACGGGGGGTCAGCTCTACGGGTCAGCTCTACGGGGGTCAGCTCTACGGGGGTCAGCTCTACGGGTCAGCCCTACGGGTCAGCTCTACGGGGGTCAGCCCTACGGGTCAGCTCTACAGGGGTCAGCCCTACGGGTCAACCCTACGGGGGTCAGCTCTACGGGGGTCAGCTCTACGGGGGTCAGCTCTACGGGGGTTAGCTCTACGGGTCAGCTCTACAGGTCAGCTCTACAGGTCAGCTCTACGGGGGTCAGCTCTACGGGGGGTCAGCTCTACGGGTCAGCTCTACGGGGGTCAGCTCTACGGGGGTCAGCTCTACGGGTCAGCCCTACGGGTCAGCTCTACGGGGGTCAGCCCTACGGGTCAGCTCTACAGGGGTCAGCCCTACGGGGGTCAGCTCTACGGGGGTCAGCTCTACGGGGGTCAGCTCTACGGGTCAGCTCTACGGGTCAGCCCTACGGGGGTCAGCTCTACGGGTCAGCCCTACGGGGGTCAGCTCTACGGGGGTCAGCTCTACGGGTCAGCCCTACGGGTCAGCTCTACGGGGGTCAGCTCTACGGGGGTCAGCTCTACAGGGGTCAGCCCTACGGGTCAACCCTACGGGGGTCAGCTCTACGGGGGTCAGCTCTACGGGTCAACCCTACGGGGGTCAGCTCTACGGGTCAGCTCTACGGGTCAGCCCTACGGGGGTCAGCTCTACGGGGGTCAGCTCTACGGGGGTTAGCTCTACGGGTCAGCTCTACAGGTCAGCTCTACAGGTCAGCTCTACGGGGGTCAGCTCTACGGGTCAACCCTACGGGGGTCAGCCCTACGGGGGTCAGCTCTACGGGGGTCAGCTCTACGCGGGCCGGGCGTGGTGCTCACCTGCCCCCTCGGTGCGGTACTGCCTGGACGGCTCGCTCGGCCGGCTGGGGCCCACGTGGTTCAGCGCCAGCACCCTGAAGGAGTAGTGGGCGAAGGGGGAGAGACTGAGCAGGGCCGTGGTCTTGGAGCCCGGGACGTCGGTCAGGTTCAGCCACACGTCGGGTTCGTGGAGCGAGTCCTCGTACTGGATGAGGAACCCTGCACAGACACGCGGGCGGGAGGAACGCGGGTTATTCTGGGAACACGTCAGGGGGAAAAGCAGGATATTCCGGGAACACGGACAGCAGGAAAGTGGGTTATTCCGTGAATACTCTGTTTGGAGTGCCATTAGATCCTGGTACAGGTGTATTAGGTACATACGCTCTATATAGGGTGCCATTACATCATTAGATGATGGTACAGGTGTATTAGGGTGCATTAGGTACATACTCTGTATAGGGTGGCATTAGATGATGGTACAGGTGTATTAGGGTGTATTAGGTACATACTCTGTATAGGGTGGCATTAGATGATGGTACAGGTGTATGAGGGTGTATTAGGTACATACTCTGTATGGGGTGGCATTAGATGATGGTACAGGTGTATGAGGGTGTATTAGGTACATACTCTGTATGGGGTGGCATTAGGTGATGGTACTGGTGTATGAGGGTGTATTAGGTACATACTCTGTATAGGGTGGCATTAGATGATGGTACAGGTGTATGAGGGTGTATTAGGTACATACTCTGTATAGGGTGGCATTAGATGATGGTACAGGTGTATGAGGGTGTATTAGGTACATACACTGTATAGGGTGGCATTAGATGAGGGTACAGGTGTATGAGGGTGTATTAGGTACATACTCTGTATAGGGTGGCATTAGATGAGGGTACAGGTGTATGAGGGTGCATTAGGTACATACTCTGTATAGGGTGGCATTAGATGATGGTACAGGTGTATGAGGGTGTATTAGGTACATACTCTGTATAGGGTGGCATTAGATCATTAGATGAGGGTACAGGTGTATGAGGGTGTATTAGGTACATACTCTGTATAGGGTGGCATTAGATGAGGGTACAGGTGTATGAGGGTGTATTAGGTACATACTCTGTATAGGGTGGCATTAGATCATTAGATGATGGTACAGGTGTATGAGGGTGTATTAGGTACATACTCTGTATAGGGTGGCATTAGATGATGGTACAGGTGTACAGGTGTATGAGGGTTCATTAGGTACATACTCTGTATAGGGTGGCATTAGATGATGGTACAGGTGTATGAGGGTGTATTAGGTACATACTCTGTATAGGGTGGCATTAGATGATGGTACAGGTGTACAGGTGTACAGGTGTATTAGGTACATACTCTGTATGGGGTGGCATTAGATGATGGTACAGGTGTATGAGGGTGTATTAGGTACATACTCTGTATAGGGTGGCATTAGATCATTAGATGATGGTACAGGTGTACAGGTGTATGAGGGTGCATTAGGTACATACTCTGTATGGGGTGGCATTAGATGATGGTACAGGTGTACAGGTGTATGAGGTACATACTCTCTATGGGGCTGTTGTGCTCGTCTCCCGGGGTCCAGGTGAGCTGGACGCTCCGGCTCTGTGGGTCGGTGAGCTCCAGGTCCGCAGGCGGGTCCGGTCGTTCTGGAAAAGACGGATATTTCAGCACCGACGACGGGGGGCTTCCCACAGTGCATTCCCCTGGAGCGCCTAGCTGCATTCCCACACAGGAGGAACATTAATAACAATACACATCCCAGCAGGCTGATCTGGGACCTGTTTCACAAAGCTCAGTAGTACTGCTCCATGAAACAGTGCCCTGGGCTCCTCATTACCTCTCCTAAATTACCTCCATGAGGAGATATATTTAAGCCCAGGATTTGAAAAATGAAAAATATCTACCTTTGTTTACTATTTGGGGGAGTAATACACATGGCCAAAATTGCGAATAAAACATTCTGAATGATCTGAGATTACACTGGAACACACCATCGAGCACATTGAGGTGATCACATGCTGTTCATGGTTGAGATGCTCAGGTTTTCTATGTTCTGGGGGAAAGGCAGCATGCGTGGTTTGGGAAAGAACTGAATGGAACTACAAGCAATGGAAACCATGATATTCCTCTGTTCGAAACCATTCAAATAAACCGTACTCTCTATTCTTTCATATACCTTCCCAAAATCTTTTAATCATTTAGTTTACTCTTTCTTTTTCTTGCGTTCACAATGCAGCTATGCTAAACTGTCGATAAAACTTTGCATATCAGAACCTAAACAAAATATGATGCAATGGTTATGTCACAGTCCTCGATGCATCAGCAAGCAGTCCACAAAACAAGACGTGATCGAAAAATTAAAACCGTATTCTGAAAACCACGACACAAGAACAAGCGCATGAAACAAAATGTGGAACAACCGCTGCAGGCAAACACGCAGAGAAGAGTGAGCAAAAGAATTTTGAATTTTAAAAATAAATGGTAAAAACTGATCAAGTTAGTGTGGGAGTCTGTGAGTAGACATGTCCCATAGCACAGAAACATTTACAGTACTGTCACTTCACATGGCACTCACTCACTCACTCACTCACTCACTCACTCACTCACACACTCACACACTCACTCACTCACTCACTCACTCACTCACTCACTCACTCACTCACACACTCACTCACACACTCACACACTCACTCACTCACTCACTCACTCACTCACTCACTCACACACACTCACTCACTCACTCACTCACTCACTCACTCACTCACTCACTCACTCACACACACACACACACACACACACACACACACACTCACAGACACACTCTCACACTCGCTCACACACCCACACACACGCCCCGTAGCGAATGGACGGCAGGAGCACAGATGACCAGACCAGTGCATGCTTGAACACGGACGGAGACAGAGGACTAGGTTCCAAACACAAGCTCGGGCGGAGAGAAGAAGAGAGAGATGGATGCTGGGAAGCCTGGCTGGCCGTATACTCGTGCATTACCGTAGACGATAGCTGGAGTTGGGGGGGCATCTGACGGTAGGAGCGCAGGAGTAAAGTAGGAGTTAGCAGTTAGTATCATAAGAGTACAGGCCTTGTAAAGAGAAGCCACGAGCACCACCTTTTCTCCACTGACCCTCATATGAACCTCTATAATATTTATGTGCTGCTTATATAACATTTACACCATGGAAGAGGCATGGATTTGTGTCCCCTGCAGGGTCTTAATACCCATATGCTCTATGCCGAAACCTACATTACAATTAATTAAATAAATATAAAATCTGATGGGCTTGATTGGTCAGTGGTCAGTAATTGGTCTGTAGTTGCTTGCTGGGATTATGGGGGCATAACAGGCCAAACTGAAATAAAAATAGTCACATTTGTAGCCAAGTAAATATTATATTTATATGCCATGTGGATATAAATATGACTACAACTTACTGAAGCATAAAAGCTCATTGTCATGCACCACAGGACCAGTGGGGTGTTTAAATACGGTTTGGCAGTATTTAGTGCTCATCATTAAACAGAACGGAGAGCTCTGTTGGCAGATTGCGGGGGGATTCGGAAGGTTGGGTAAAAAGTGAATCAGTACAGGTATTTAGCTGATGCTTTTTACCGTAACAATCATATAGGGAGACACAGTTTTTGGCTGTCATTCATGCGCTGATCATGAACTGTAGCTAAAATGGAAATGTTACATTAAATTGTAAATACTAGAGCTAATGGGGTAATTAAGGCCAGAAGTTGGCATGGAAACAGAGGCGCCTGCCTGGCGCTCTCCGCCCTGATAGGCCGGTCGGGTGGAGCAGACGTACCGACGATGGTGAGGATGGCGGTGGCGGAGTCCTGGTCCAGCGTGGTGTTCATGATGCAGGTGTAGGAGCCCTCGTCTTCCTCCGTCACGTCTGTGATGGTCAGGCTGTCCGAGTCCACCACAAACCTGCACAAAAAACCAGCCAATCCTGTCACTTCTGCCCAAAAACCAGCCAATCCCGTCACTCCTGCCCACCACAAACCTGCCCAAAAAACCAGACAATCCTGTCACTCCTGCCCAAAAACCAGCCAATCCCGTCACTCCTGCCCAAAAAACCAGCAGTTCTCAGCCCTTGAGTGATTTGATGATCTGGTCTGAACTAACTAATAGACTACATTAAAGCTGCTAGCCAACCTTCAAATAAGTACGAATAAACAGTAATTACAATATGAAACATCAAACTACTAATGCACAAGAATCCAGGACAACCCCCAGCAAGATGGGCACCATAACAGCTTTCAGCCTACAAAATAAATATCTTTAATTATCCATTCTTTTTCTCTCTGGATTTTCCTTTGGATAGCGTATAGCTATAGGAAGGTTATCGGACTAGTCGTATCATCTGCTGTTACAATACAGAAATCTGTTGTTATTAACAGACCTCTGTGCCTTCTGGGTGATACTGTGCTGTACTGCTGAGCGTAACAGTGAATTTCTCCACCACTGTACGTCACTCTGGACGAGAGCGTCTCTTTTTGGTGAGGTAATGTCATGACCCCTGACCTCTCATCGTCGGGCAGTTCTCCGTTGTCCTTCAGCCAGGTAACCGTGGGGACCAGGGAGGGGTCGTGGGTCACGCGGCACTCGAAGACCGCGTCGCTGTTCCTCTCCACCACCTTCCGCCTGTCCTGCTTCACAATGCGGGTGGGCTCTGCGGGGTGAAAGGTCAGGTCCACAAAGCTCATTACATCAATAACAACAATAACAATATTAATAATAATAACACTTACATCTGCCATTTGCCCTCGTATACTTTTTTTGGAAAGCAGAGAAGAGTTTGCAGGAATAAAGTGCATGAAAATCCTCTAAAGTTGCAGAGGTCACACCCTTTGGCCATCGGCACAGTTTTTTTATGGGAACACACAGAGAACTACACAAAGGTTCGGCCGCCCAGGACCGCACCCCTCCCCCCGGCCCACACCGAGACCGCCCTCACCTTTCACCTCCAGGTAGACGTGGTTGGTCTTCTTGCCCAGGTGGTTGGTGGCCAGGCAGGTGTACCGGCCGCTGTGCGGGGAGTGGGCCTCCTGGATCTCTAACGACCCGTTCTCGTGCAGGATGTACGGGTCGCGGGAGAGGAAGATGTGGTCGTCATCCCTAATCCTGGAGGACCGAAAAGCAGCCAGGAGTCAGGGGTGAGGAACCAACGGGCTGGACCAGTGGACTCAAACTCCTGCACCCCAAGCTCAGACCTTAGGTCAATTATTTACTGAATTAGTGCTAGTAATATATAATTCTACAATTCTACAAACTTCCCTTTATTAGACTGGTAGCAGCTATTTGGATACTAGAGACAGAGCCAGGCACACAGCACGGCAGAAGGAGTACATTACATCCCATTAATTATTCCGCAGATCTCTGTGACAACTGAGAACATCAACATGACTGTTTTGAGCAAACAGAGGCGGTCTGTTCGCCCGCCCGCCCGCCCGCGCACTCCCGTGTGACCTCACCATGTGACGTTGGGGATGGGCGACCCGAACGAGGCGCAGTCCAGCAGGGCGGGCGTGTCCCGGATCACCTGGTACACCTGGTTGGGAGGCGTCAGCACCCTGGGGGGCTCAGCTGGAGGAGCACACAGTTTGGGGGTCAGTGAGGAGGCGTGAGGAGGCGTGAGGAGGCGTGAGGAGGCGTGAGGAGGCGTGAGGAGGCCCGTGCTGACACTAAACACCCTGGAGCTGGGAGCTTTCTGCTCCACGGAACAGTCTGCCCTGTCACCTACGTCTGGTGCGGTCAAAACCGGGCTTAAAACCCCCGTATCAGCGGGGCTATCTTAGCCGACATACCGATACAGATGACTGTCGTGCTGCGATTTTATCTTGACTTTGTTTTAAATGCACTTTGATTGTTTATCGTTGCGTTTTGTGAAGCACTTTGCAAAGCACTTTGATAATTCTTACAATTTGCTTATTTATCAGATCTGGTGTAAAATCCAGCTATGACCAGCTTGAAGTGGCCAGCGACCAGCTGTTTCAAAACCTAGCTTGAGCTGGCCAAACCATGTTGCGTATGGAGCTGGTCTGAACTGGTCAACCAGCGACCAGCGGTTTCAAAACATAGCTTGAGCTGGTCAAACCAGCTAAACAACGTCGAGCTGGTCTGAACTGGTCAACCAGCGACCAGCGGTTTCCAAACCTAGCTTGAGCAGTTGCTTGAGCAGGGAGGGCTGGGCGAACAGCACTCACTGAGGACGTTGAGGAAGGCGTTGGCCAGCAGGTAGCCGTACACATTGGACGCGTTGCACTGGTACACGGCGCTGGAGCCCGTCTGGACGTCGGAGAAGGTGACGGTGTCATCCTCGATGGTCCTGCTGGGGTCTTTGGGGGCATCTATTGAAGGATCGCAGTCTGTATATGTTCGTTTTTTTTAAATCCTCTCATACATTTTGACTTCACACAGAGCTTAAATCGCTGACATATAGTTTGACACAGGGGCGTACAGTCTCACTCAACAGGGACCTGCGTGGACACAGCCTTTTCCATTTCAGAGCTAAACTGATATACAACGTATAATGTGAAAAACACCAAGAGTTTTTAATTATTCTCCAATACTGATTTAATTGAAATATTGTCTCTTGGTACTCCAAAGACAGTCCCTGCAGGTAAGGGTACTTGGGAGTCTAAATTGCACCTGGGTATGAGCGTTGAATTGTGACCCGTGTACTCCTGCCTCTCTCCCGGCGCGTAACAGGTCAGATAACGGATGGAAACGATCGGGCTCTTCAGCCAGGTGTGTCAGAGCTGGGCCGGGTGAGAGACCGGCCCCCACGCCGGCCTGCGGGGGCGAGACTGCGCGCCCCTGGGTGCCGTGCCGCGCGGGGTACTCACTCTCGATGGGCACCCCGTTCATGGACCAGGTGACGGTGGGCTTGGGCGTGCCCCCGGCCTCGCAGGTGAGCGCGCCCGTCTCCCGGGGCGACAGGATCAGGTTCTTTGGGGCTCTTCTCCAGTACGGAGCCGCTGTTTACACGGGAAAGACAATCCGTGTGAAAAAGCACACGCGCGTACGTGCCACTCTTTAAAATTACACCGGGAACAACGACAGTTACTGAGCAAATTAACCAAACAAGCCCCTTATCAAATGCCAATTAATTCTCTCTGGTGGCTTCTGATACACTGCAGTCTGTAAGTATTTTATGCAGTGACCCTCTATGAAAATGCCTGCAAAAAAGCTCATTTGTGTCACTGTCCATATTTATTAGCCTTGCTGGATAACACATCCAAACAGGGAAAATGTTAGTGTGTGTGTGTGTGTGTGTGTGTGTGTGAGTGTGTGTATGTGAGTGTATGTGCTGTGTGTGTGTGTGTGTGTGAGTGTGTGTATGTGAGTGTGTGTATGTGTGTGTGTGAGTGTGTGTGTTGATTTGAAACAATCATTGTGCTTGTGCATTCCGCAGAGAGCACAATCCTTTGATTGGTTAAAAAAAGTGTCACATGACTACTTCACAGTAAAAATGCTGCATGCTGACTACGCTATTTAAATTAAATGTTAATAGAGTGCCACAGTTTGCTGTCCTATGTTAGCATTTTTTTAGTCCTGACTTAGCATCTTTGAGTCCTGACTTAGCGTTCTTGAGCAATAGGTTCACTCGACAATGCTTTTTTTCCCCCATAATGTAGGTAAAAAAGTAGGTTGCTCACAAGCTATTTTGAAACTACGATGGTAACGTCACATGCAGGCAGGCTGGTATGAAACTTGAGTGGAGGCTGGTAGAATTTGACCAGTGTAACGGATGTAACTCAACTTCTAGAACAAAGCGTGAAGCGTTAATCTTACGTTATTCATATAGACCTTACTTCCGGCAGAAATGTTAAGCATTGCAAATCTGCTGAGGGAACCCACGGCTCAAAGATGCAAACTAAATCCCGGGTTTGAGGACTGCAAACTCCCAGGTCAGCCGACAAACCGACATCGCCACCGCGGCGCTCCAGCGCGTACAGACGGTAGAAGAAAGCGGGGCGCTGCGGACCTTTCACGGTGACGGAGATGATGTGGTGCACGTTGTCCAGGTGGTTGCTGGCGGTGCAGCGGTAGTCTCCGGCATCCGCCTCTGTCACCTCCGCTATCTTCAGGGTCTTCTGGAAGCTGTGATAGGACGTCCTGTCGCTCGGCAGCGCCCCGCCCTCCCGACTCCAGGAGATCTCCGGGGTCGGACTTTTTCGGAAAAGAGAATTTTATTTTTATTTAAGCAGGAAAAGCTCATTCGGATCGAAATATCACAAAACACAAATTCACCCAACGAGAGATTTGACGATGACGTTAGAAAGAACACAGGGTAGCGCGTGTAGCTCCATCGCCATTGGAGAGACACAAAGCCTGGATTATACAACCTTAGCATGCCATATGTCCTTAAATAACTTACAAATGAAAACGCCCACATAACGTCAACTGACAGTGAAAGTTACGGGAAACCGCTAACAGTGAAACGCTAACGGAGAAACGCTAACGGGCACCCTGACAATCACTGCCGAAAGGAGCGGTCCGTTTCTACGGTAACTCACAGTCCGTTTCTACGGTAACTCACAGTCCGTTTCTACGGTAACTCACAGTCCGTTTCTACGGTAACTCACAGGCCTTCAGCGATGCACTCGAGGTCCAGGTCCTCTCCCCTCAGCACCATCTTAGCGCTCCGGGACCCGGTCGGGAGAAGGAAAGATGGCTGCCTCTCCTCCACCGGACTGTCTGAGGTGGAGAGGGTCAGGAGACACGGTCAGAACCCAAGCCGGACCCATTCGGACCTCTATAGGATCCAGCTCCACGGATCCACGGAGAAACCATTTCTAACCAGCAACCGTAGATTCACCCGCCCCGATTCATCACTGTTAATGGAGATTACCCTGTACATATACCTGTACCTGTACATATACCTGTACCTATACATACCTATACGGAGTGGTAATTACAGCAAAACCACCCAGAATGCATCTGTCATTGATATTGTTATTTTTATTATTCCTTCCAAATCCTTTCATTTCCTTTCTTTTTAAACCTTTGATTTGTTTTTCAGTGACTCACCCAGAGGAAATGTTCATGAATTAATTGATTTAAGTAAACTGTTCACAGACATAAATTTCATTTATGTTATGAACTTATAATATGTTCTACTGCTGACAAGGTTTCATTTCTTTGGGGTATTATTTTTAGTATTAGTGTTCTGTTTGGGACTTTGGTCAACATAATTCACCAGGCTTTGGTCCACAACAACACATTTCCACCGACTCCTTCCACCAGCATTCACCCACTGGAGCCAGGCGAAAGCACACTTGAAATAAATGTCTTTTCTACCGTCTCCACATCCGTAAGGAATACAAAAATATAATAAATAAAAAAATAATGAGAATAAACTGAGTGGAATTCTTAAAACAATGAGCAATACACAGAAATGAAATGAGCGTGTGAATGTAGGGTTGGGGTTAACGACAGGATGAGCGGATGGAGAGGAGGAGGGCTGTGATGACGTCATCCTTCCATGTCCCTTCCCAGCTCCCCCGGCTGCGAGGCTCATGGAAGGATCTGAGGAAGTTACCCAGGATGCACCGGGACTGTGCGGGGGAGGGCCTCATCAAAGAATCATCAGAATAACTATTTTAACCAGCGGTGAACGGAGAGAGGCTAATTCATTCACTGGGAGGGGAAACACTATATATTAGTAAAGGCTACAGAAATAGTCTCTGGAAGAAGATTTTCTTCTTTGTGGTAATGAAAAAAGAGCCATTCACAGAGATTTTGCAAGCTGTGTTTACCTTGGAAAAATGAAAATAAATATAACATATATTTAATCTATTTGTCTGTTATGTATGCAGGTAAGTAGCACAAAGAGAATATTTAAAAAATCTATTTTTGAAGTGGGACCATAAATCATGCATTGTGTTTCTACTATTTGTTCATTTTATTTTGACATACTTTCACTGTGTGCGAATATGTGGGTTGAAAAACTGCACAAAATAAATGCCTCCATTTCCCACGTGAATGTCCTTTTTCATTTATAAATTTGTGTTTTGTGTTAAAAAACAAGGAAAGGAAACCATCTTAGTACATTAATGCAGGTCGTCACACAGACGAGGGAAAGTTAAGGGAGGTTGAAAAGGAGAAGTCATTAGTTCTGTTCAGAGATGAGGTCACGTTAGTCTTTGGAGGGTAAATGTTAGTGGGGCGGACTGCTCTGTTAAGTTGGGCAGCATTCACTAGTTGGCACCAGCACTCACCACCAAAAAAACCAGTGTCATTCAATAAAGCTGCCATTGTCTCATTGATTGCATCCACTGTAACACAAAAGAAATCATAAACATGCTACCAACAATCTCACACACATGCGATGGCTGTAAACAATAGGATTCATAAATAATTCATGTATAAAAAAAAAAAACATAAATATAAAGCAAATTACGTCAAGAAAATGTGTTGGAAAATAAAACGAAACCACAGATGTGATTTGGCACAGCATCCGCGGAGTCAGGGGGCGATGTGGCTGACTGTGCGTGACACAGATTCAGTAGGCCCCTTGTTCTAGAGAGCCAAGTGACGCAACAAACGTGCTCATACTCAGACAAAAAAAAAAACAAAGACGCAGAATAATCGCCCGGCCGCGCGGCTGGCTCAGCACTTTCCACCTCCCTCCGGGAGGTCCGTGACAAAGCCTCCCTTCTCCAGCCTCGCCGCTGACGCAGCAGGCCGCTCCAGAGACAATTCAAAATGGCGGCCGCGTGGCGTAGCGTGGCGTAGCATGGCGTAGCGTGGCGTAGCGCGGCGTAGCGTGGCGTAGCGCCCGCGAGACCCACTTACTGTTGAGGACCTTGACGGTGATGGGCTGCTTCTGCTGGATGGTCTGCGTGTGGGGGAAGCGGGCGTAGCAGATGTAGTCGTTGCGCGTGTCCTCCGTCAGCACGTTGGAGAAGTACAGGTCCCCGTTCAGGGCCTGGGACACGCGCTTGCTCTGGGGAAGCCTCTGGAAGTCTGGAGGAGGACAGGGAGAGGAAGGCAGGTCCGTTTTTAAGAGGCCAAGTCCCACAGCGAGGGTTCACGTACCTCCACTGTGTCGTATCACGTGCAGAGTAATTCCACAGACAGGGATGAGTATTTAAATCTGCAGCTGAAGGTTCCCAGCCTTAGTGCTAGTAGCCGTTTAAAAAGTGAACATTACAAATTTGTACGAATGTTTTGGTTGCAGGCCAATATCTGATCGAAGGTCAAAAGCAAAAAAACCAGAGCCACAGTTTCACCTCCCCTTCAGTTCAGAACAGACCTGCATCAAATACTTCATCTAAAGGTGTAATGCCGATATTTATCAGAGGAATAAAATGTCTTATCTCACAAAAAAAAGGATGGCATATCCGAGAACAATTAAAAGATTACAGCGACAACTTTAAAAGAAACATCTACTCATCGATAATAAGAACAAACGGCCCCTTTCAAAGACCCAGCTGGTCGAAACAACCAAACACAATACAGCAGCAGCAGCCCTGCAGGGCAGGATGAAGCCGTCTTCCACACACATCTGCAAACATTACGGACCGTACGGGCCTGCAGGTATCCCACAATGCACAGCGACGGCCCAGGGGTTGTCCTGTGAGCCAGACTCACCGTTGTCCATCCAGAATATGATTGGTGGAGGGAGGCCGGCAGGGGGCCTGCACTGCAGCACCAGGGACACGCCCTCCTGCACGACGATCGGGTCATTTCTCTCTTTCGACCACAAGGGGGAGCCTGAGGGGAGCGAGCAGAAGTCTGGGGTAAAGTCAGGGTCTCGGTTCCGCCTGCTCTCACTCAGCAAACTTCAGCCCACAAAACGGGGCGGACACAAACACGCAGATGCACATCGATTTATAAATGGGCTGGAGTCGATAAACATTGTTTTCTTTGACTGACATTTAAACTGAAAGCGTGAACAGGGCCTTCGGCAGCCAGACGACAGCAGGTGTCTTCGTGAGGAGAAGAATGAACACCTGAATTTATTCATACGTCAAAGTCAGTGTGTCCAGTGAATCCCGGCTATTATGAGATCAACAGCGATCAGCAACTACAGGTTTCACTGGTGAAACACACATATACAGTAATTGAGTTTATTCATTATAGAAGACGTCATAGGAAACAGATTTAATTTAATTTGTTTAGATTGTATTTCATTTAAATGTACTGTGTACTGTATTTAACACATTTCCAAGGTAAAAGTGCTTTACAGATATTAAAAACATATATAACGTGTGTGTATATGCATAAGTGTAGGTCCCACACACGGTGTCGGTCTGTGAATAAGGGCGCAGTAACGGCGCGGGCCAGCCGCGGGCGCTCTTACGGGACTGGCGGATCACGATGCCGTTGGACACGGCCGTCCCGTGCTCGTTGCGGGCGATGCACTGGTACACGCCCTCGAACACCTCCGCCCTCTCCCGGCTGATGTCGATGACCAGCGTCCCCGAATCCGCCTTCATGCTGACGCGGGGGACCTTGTCGATGTTGAAGTGCGTTCCGTTTCTGGTCCAGGAGAAGCTGCAGCGGTCAACATGTCGAGTCAACGTCATTCATGAAGCAGGTCGCACCGCAAACACAGCGCTGCTCAGGAATGACTTATGAAGCATCTACGAAGCCTCATGAAGACGCCATAAACCATACATAAGCTAGAAACAATAAATAAACACATAAATAAAAATAATGATTTAAAAGCAGGAGCAGGCTTATGAAATTAAACTGTTTGGCAGTTCCTTAGTAATTCAATAAGTCACCTGACACCTAAACATCAGTGTCCAAAAGCAAAGCACAGACCCAACATGCAAATAATGCGAAATAAGAAAAAATGAAAATATAACAACAGTCTAGCCCACAAACACACTATGCATGGAAAAATAAACAAAACCAAGTCAGCTGTGCAGGGGATTAGCACACACACACACACACACACGTGCACGTGCACACACACACACACACACACACACACACACACACACACACTGATCTCTGTGAGCACGCAGACTCCTTCCTTTCTCTCGTTCCTGGACAAACACTGCCGTTCTACCCTTCACTCAGCATTATAAATAAAGTTTACAGCTTTAAGACAGAACAGAAGCCCTATGTTTTATACAGCTCCATATCGACACATTACATAATGCCTGTATGAACACCACATAAAGCAGTTCCTAAGAGCACACTGTGATTTATCACTGCAGAAGTGCTGGTCTCACATTTTTCACTGTTTCATAAAATGCACTCTGCATCTCTCTGCTATTGTCGCACACTCGTAACGTGTCCTGTGATGTGTCCTGTGACGTGTTCTGTGATGTGTCCTGTGACGTGTTCTGTGACGTGTTCTGGGACGTGTGCTGTTGGCATTAACACTGTGTTCCACTCCTAGAGCAGTGTTGGGTCCTTCCTGAATGGCCTGTGTTTTAAGGGCCAGACTGACCCAAGCAAGTGTTCTATTCAGCTGGCTGTTCCCTGGTCTTGGGTCGGGGGGGAGGGTACCACAGGAGGTGGCAGAAACTCCACTCTTCACAAAGTGAAAGTCCTCTATTTTATTCCTGTCACCTGGGTTTCCTAATTAGCACAGAACTAATTAGTGAAATCAGAGTTCATGGGCGGAAGCCAAGGGCAGCCGGAAGTGTGTTGGGCCCTGACAGCTGAGAGTGGGGATAAATTTGGGTTTAATTTGTAGCGCACTCATCACACCTGTGTACTCATGTAGATTGTAAATCTAGCTTTTAGGCAAACTAAGCAGTAGGTACACTTTCGTGGAAGAGGAAGGTGAGCATTGCTGGGCTGAATGGCCTGTTCTGGTCATTATGTTAAGTTCTATGCTATGTTATGTTATTCACCGTCAGAAGGCCGCTGGACCACAGATTTGTCTAAACGCTTCTGTCTCCCATTGGTCAAGGTGGTTCACCACACCACTTTACTGCACATGGTTGTTTACATGCGTTTACCACAGAGTTGTAAAAACAAACCGTTACATTACAGGCACGAGCACTGCACTGCGAGCTAACGCTAACGCTAACAGGCCACACACAAGGACTCATCAACCCAGCTCTCAAATCCAAACCCAGCTCTCAAATCCAAACCCAGCTCTCAAATCCAAACCCAGCTCTCAAACCCAGCCCTGGTTCTCCTCTCTACCAGGCACATGGTGCCACTGGTCGGCCAGACTCCCAGATGAAGGGACACACTCACTCTCTCACAATGACACACTCACACACACTCTACCTGGGACGGCCCTGTTACGACAGCACAATGTCACACACACACACACACACACACACACACACACACCGTACCTAGGATGGGGCTTCCCTTTTGCCTCACAGTGGATGACGATGTTTTCTCGCGGGTCGATGATGTAATCTTTCGGCGACTGGTAAGTTATAGTGGGTGGCTGCGGTACTAAAAGGGGAGGGGGAGGGGGAGGGGTGTCAGATTCGGACACACATTTACAACAGACAATGCAAACTAATCAACATGTGTAGATATAATAACAATGCATTCACCACTATCTACTCCACCACACGATACCATGCAGCTACACTACGGATCGGGCTGATGCTACAGCTAACGAGAGCTAGCTTTTAAACACATACAATATGAATACATAACAATTAAAAAAGATTATATTATCTACGGTAAGGCACAAGAAGATTCCATGCAGTGGAACAGTTTATCTGCACATTTGGCAACAGAAACCCAGCGCATGCATCGTGACAGGAAACCAGAGAACAGGCAGTGGAATCTAAGATTATCTGTACATTGCTTTCTTTTTGTTTGACGCTGTCCTAAAATACGTCACTGTTCACAGAAGGGCAAAGACAGCGACTCTCCACAGCAAGAGTAGCCGTGTTTTCATAAGGAAATCCTCCAAATAAATACACAAGCAGACGACGAAATGCAAACAAGTAATAACCAAAATACATGCAAATATAAGTCCACACAGACACTGTGCATGAAAAAACTAACCAAAAACAAACCAAGAAAAAAAACACCAACGCAGATTGTGCAAGCCTTTTAAAGCACACTGCATCCACAGCCATTTTAAACCAACTTACATCCTTCCAGAACTGTTTGGGCCCAATGAATCAGTGCAGGCAGAACACGATAAAGAGAAAGGACGTTAGTGCTGAGAATACCACAGCCACACGTGGAGTGGGCTTCGCCTAACGACCGTACGGAGCATGGATGTGTCGGGGGAACATGGCTACGCTCCCAGAACACCTGAACAGTGATCTATTTCTCACAAGGGATGATGTAGGAATGGCATTAAAAACATTCTTCACTTCTGTTGTTCAAGTTAAAAAAAGAATACGAATTGTGGGTGAACATCTGTGTACAGAATTAGTTTGTCAGGAATGTGAGCAAAGTTCAAAAGAAAACGCTCATTTAAACGCTCATTTGTGTTTTTATTCCTAATACATATTCCACACGTACACTCAGGACCCTCAAGGGGTGTTCATAAGCAACAACAAGTTTTTCTGTGACTTGGACCGTTATCTCACGAAATGGGAAGAGGTTAAAAAAGTGGGCTAAAAATGAAACCCCCAAATGGGGTTGGGGGGGGGTGCGGGGGTTGGCATGGCTACTACCCTCTTGAATAAGCTGCTTAACCTTAATTTGTCTACAACACAACATATCCATCTGTGAATGTACACTGTACAATACAGGCTAAGCAATGTGTCCTGGTTAGGACAAGCTGTTGCAGAAACACAGTCGTTGTTAAAATAATACATATTAATGCTTAATTTTGTAAATAAAGCCATGGTTCTATCCTGGTTTTCATATTTTGATGTGCAGACGGTTTTATCCCGTATGAAATGCCTGGAGTCAGGATCCTGGCCTCAGTGTTTGTATTTCAACTAAAACCATGGTTTTCATCACGGATCCTCAGACCTGCCCCTGACTTAAGTAACTCACAAATAAACAAGTAAGTGTTCTTCTTACAAGTGTAATTTGGCAAGATAATCTTGTCGAGCTATCCAAACTGTGTTTGTGGAAGAGGTTAAGGTTAAGAACGAATGTTGATGGGACTAGTTAGGTGTTGCAGTGTGGTACACAGCTGAAGTTGCCGTCATTAAGAGCAGAGAACGCTGCAGTGATGTCACTTCCTGTTTGGTAACTCACGGTCGAGAGGCACCTCCAGCGCTGAGATCACATGACCCAGGACCAGCACGAGCACCGCCCCCGCACACAGCTCACATGACCTCGTCCTGCTCATGGCTGAACCGTTACCACGGCGACCCTCCTCACGGAAACGACCCTCTCCTCAGTCAGGACAGCTGCTCGAACCTGCAGCACATCCACCACGCCCCTCTGACAGCTGGGGGGGGAGAGAGAGGGAGAGGGAGAGAGAGAGAGAGAGAGGGTGTGGTAGAGAGAAGGAGGGAAGGAGAGAGGGAGGGAGGGAGGGAGAGATACTTTTACTACATCGATCGGGATAAAACTGCAGCCCACAGATCAATCAACAGCAAGACACATTTGAGTTATAACAGTGAGCACATCAGAGAGAGAGAAAGAAGGAAAGAGACAGTGAGATAGAGAGAGAGGGACAGAGAGAGAGAGAGGGACAGAGAGAGACTTTTACTACATCGATCAGGATGTATCTGTGTCCCACAGATCAATCACAAGCAGATTATAACAGTGTTATTAATAATTATAACTGTGAGTGCATCAAACAGCGGGAGAAATAAGGAGAGAGAAAGGGAGTGAAAGAGAGAGAGATAGAGTTTGAGCTTTAACAAAACTTTATTATCAATTTAGAACGGCCAGCTCTTGAACGGAAAACAAGAACAACCTGTGCAAAACGAAAAACAAGAAATGATCTTAAATAACACACACAAAGAGAGAGAGAGAGAGAGAGAGAGAGAGAGAGAGAGAGCAAGAGAGAGGGAGGGAGAGGGAGAGAGAGAGGGAGAGAGAGAGGGAGAGAGAGAGAGGGAGGGAGAGAGAGAGGGAGAGAGAGGGAGGGAGAAAGAGGGAGAGAGAGAGAGAGAGAGAGCAAGAGAGAGGGAGGGAGAGGGAGAGAGAGAGGGAGAGAGAGAGGGAGGGAGAGAGAGAGGGAGAGAGAGGGAGGGAGAAAGAGGGAGAGAGAGAGAGGGAGGGAGGGAGGGAGAGAGAGAGAGAGAGGGGGGGGGTGGGGGAGGTAAAGACAGAACCCAGGTCTACACAGCAGGGAACAGGAAACTCCCACAATCCTTCAGCATTCTCAGCAGCAGTTAATCATGCTGAGGAAAAGTTTGTTTCCTTGGGAACCAAGACAGCAATGGATAGCATCATGAAAGCTGATGCTGTTTATTAGAAACTCATATCACTGATCCATGAGGATGGGGTTTTATGGCCATAATATGACATATGACAATCAGACACACAAAACGGTGAATTTACCATGGCCAGAGCCGGCAATAACAATAACAATTCAGTGCAAGATGTGTGCCACAAAAATACATTTACATAAACTTCCAAAATAAATAATGCAATAAAAATGATGGAAATTCATACGCTGGCATATGACTGTGATTTGTAGAAGAAAAAGAAGAAAACACCATATCCAAATAAAGTATTTGCAAAAAGTGAAAAATGATTCACCACACAATTTATATTTATTTTTATCATAACTGTTTTATACATTTACTTATTTTTGCCACAGTAATAATGGTGTGTGGACTATTCCCAATTCCACAATAGGATAAAGTGGAAAAAATAATCACTATCTCTATACTGCACAGAGCAAAGCCATCATGATGACTCAGTCCATATTGTTATGGGATGTGAAGGTGCCGGATATGTCAGCTAAATGTGCTTTCAGTCTGCATAATTTATGAGGCCAGAACTTATCGGAGTGACAGGGCCGGACTCAACACAGGCTAAATAAGGTGAGCCTCTCGGAACCTTGGGGAGAGATCAGGGCCTGGAACACGATCCTTTGTGAGGTCACTGAGGTACAGTACAGATCAGGGCCAGGAACGCTACCCATTGTGAGGTCGCAGAGGTACAGTTCAGGGCCCTGGAACCCGATCCATTGTGAGGTCACACAGGTACTGTTCCACCTGGAACTCGACAGCTGAATGGCTCTCGCCTGATTCCTAGAGACAGTGAGCTCTATGACTGAGAGCTGTATTCAATCAATATTTGTCCTTAACTTTGGATAAGAAATACTGGCACTCTCCATCCCTCCAGACTATTGAGTTCAGCAATCACAGAAACTTACTGGCTAAACTGGCTGCGAAGAAATTCAAGGACATATTTGCATTTAACCATTAGGCGTGTAATCCACATCTTACAGATCTAAATAAAAATGAAATGTTTGTAATCAGGATTGAGGCCTTTAAATAAATTTTCCTCTGCAGTGCAAAAAAGTATGTTGTGCTTTTTGAATAATTGTGTCATTGCCATGTGATAAATATGGTTGTAGTGTGTACTGTAGCAATCATCAACAGCAAAAGCACCACTCACACTCTAATACTACATAAGTAATACAAATCAGACACAAATAACCTCACTGCTCTGGAAGCTATTCTGCCTGGCAAAAACTGGAAGTCTTCTGGAAGTCTGGAAGATGGAGCTGACATCCGTGTGAAAATGAAACTGCCAATCACACGTCAGAAGATAAAGGGTCCCTTTGTTTCCAGGCAACAAGACGGAGTCATTATAAAAAAGGAAGTGAAGAGGCTTTCACTGAAAGAGAGATTAAATATCCTGACAGCACAGGCCCGTGATTGACAGGAGGGCAGGAGGGCTCAGTCTGTAGAATAGAAATTTGTCCTGAATAAAAACCAGGGAGGGGCAGATGTGTTATGGAAACATAAGTATGCCAATTAGACAGCAGCAGACAATTGGCCTTGCTAATAAGCCAGACATTTTTATAACATAATCATCAACGCTTTCTCCTTCTGCTTCCATCTGCCAAGTACAACCACTGCCTGCAATGTCTTCATATAATACAGAAACGCTCACTTTCTGGAGGAGACTGAATTAAGAACTTTAATTTTAACTTTTAAGTTTAGCATCTTGTTTAAAGTTACATCATCATCCCTCCTCCTGGGATTTAAACCTGCAGCCTCTGACGCACACGCCCAGCACCCTAAACACGACACTGCACCTCCACGCTCGGGAACGGTGGGGGAACGTGAGCCTGTCTGTCCGCACAGTAACCGGGCGGGGGGGGGGGGGGGGGGGGTCATTGCTGCAGGAAGCCCCCCCTCCCAGGTACAGAAAACAGGAAGAAGCAATCACCTTGAATTTCGATCCGACAATAAGCAATTTGAACTCTTTGTCTTTGGTACTAGACCTTCTGCGTCTCTGTGTCAGAGCGAGGTGTTGAGAGAGAGCCTGTCTGTGGGAACAGCCCCAGGGCAAAGCCGAGAGATCAGTAAGGCGTTGAGGTGTTAAGGTGTTGTTCCATTCAGGTGACACTGCGGTTTTGGGTTAAAGGTGAAAACAATAGCACAGAATAATCTGGTGTACTTCCCTGCAGTGCCTTCAGGCTCTCTTCTGCACGGTCGAAGAGGAAACGCTGGCAAGAACACCCACAAGATCCTGAGAACCTGAGAACCTTCATCCACACGTGCAACTTACTGCTGCCCAACAGTCATTCTAAATCCCCACTATGGTACAATGAGGAACCTATTCTTTTAACAGTAAATAAAAACCATCCATGGTCAGGAACTACAAAAATGTGAAGTTTGAGGTGTCCAAACACTGAGATACATATGAATCCTTTATCATCAATTCCAAAATGCATGATATTATTCTACAAAGTAAGAAATACATACTGTACTGTAAATCCTCAGATTTGTTAAATTGAATTTTCTAGGTGTAACTCATTTGGTTCTGTTTGCCCGACACTACTTAGTCACGGTCTGATTAAACGTTCACAGCCTTTCAATATCCACCTCAGACTGAAAGTAAATATGCCTTTCGGCCGGGTGATGTATGGTTTGTTAAATTGGGGGAGATTCTCCTCAGTATGTGGTCTGTAGCTCTGGGTACCAGACTCTGACAATGGACAGCGGACTTTTCAACTATTTCTATTCCAAGTCCGTGTTCTAGAACTCCATCGCTCTCAGTCCCCACCAGCGATTGTGACATCAGCATTAGAATGCTCAGCTGTAAAAGCTCACTTCAGCAGAGAGCACACCAGAGCAGAACTTTTATGTCTAGACTTCACAGACAGAGTCGATACGGCACAAGCAGACAAATTTCTAAAGGCACAGACAGTGTCTGGAGAACTAAACCCAGTGCTGATTGGCACGGCAGATTAGAAAATAGATCTTTATTCTGAAAAAAATAAATATTTCAACATGAAATGCTGCTCAGACATTAAGTCAGCACCTGTCTTTAAATTTCACTTGGAAATAAAGAGGTGACTTTTGTTCATTCACGAGCACATCGGAATGCCCTTGCTTACAGTAAATTTGTTTTTTAGGATACAACTTTGCATTCTTTCAAACACATTTGGGCGGAGACACTGGACCCAGGAGTGAGGGTGTAGTTGTCACACAGAGAGCAGGATCATGACAGGAGGTGAACTGTATCCGGTCCGATCAGCTTCCCAGCTCCGAGAAAGAACGCCATACAGGTGTGCTCAGGTGTCAGAGAAATATCAGAGAAAAACCCAGAACTGAGAGGAAGTCCTTCTACAGGCAGAGAGCAGCTCATTCAGCTCTGTGTTTTTTGGGGATCGGGCCAGGGGCACCAGCGTTCCCGGGACCCCCTCTGCAGGCCCTATTCCAGCTCTCAGGACCCGAACGGCGACAGGGGTGCAGAGCTCCACCCCCAGTCCCGCACTGGGACAGTGTCCAGCTCCCCATCCTCAAACAACCCTGTCCCAGTACAGGATCCGGGGGGGATTAAACGTATAACTTCACTACATATATATTCAACAAAATAAATCACTTCACAATGTATACTGCATATGACCTATATAATACCAGTGTAGGGTATTGGCACACACGCACAGGGTACAGAATATGATATATGTAATATAAGTGCAGGGTAAAGGTGTTGGATTCTGAGCTGAAGGAGATATAAGACAAAAGGGGAACTAAAGAGTGCCTGTGACGTCACAACAGCATTCCACCAATCAGGTGGCGGCATGCGTTTCTCATAATCCCGTATGGATGATCATAATTGGGCAGGAGGGCACACGACAGGGTGTTTAGCATAAGAATGAGGGGTGAGTGGTGAATGGGAGGCAGGGCACTGGGACAGGCTGGGCGCTCCTCCGTGCATACGGTGGGACACAGAGCCTTATGTTACCCACCAGCGTGCCCCATAAGGGGCTGTCTGCTCTCTGTGTCGTAGTGCACTGCTCCGTCAACAAACAAGGGGAGCACTTAAACAGGCCCGCGTTCGGTCCACACGTTCAGTCAACATCCACGCGCTGCCCCCGCTGAAGAACACAGCTCAAGCAAGGTTTTCAAACAGCTGGTAAGCTGGTTGACAAGTTTACACAGGCTCCCAGCTCAACGTGGTTTAGCAGGTTGACCAGTACAGAACAGGTTCAGACCAGCTCCCAGCTTGACACGGTTTGACCAGCTCAAGTATTGAAACAGCAGGTAGTTGGGTGAACACAGTACTTTCTCAATGGATGCTTTCCATGTTCATGGAGGGAGTTAAGAAGTATAAAGAAATTGGAAAATTATTCTCTGCCACATTTTCCCCTTTCACAAGGTGAAGAAGCTCAATCAGGACTCAGCTGAATGAACACAGAGACAGTGTAATGATATGTGTGTGTGATACAGAGACAGTGTAATACAGCATAAAGAGAAAACCGACCCGCACTTTAAGGAGTGATGGAGTGACTCTGCTCATATTCCGCCCAGCTCTCCTTGTTGTTCACAAAAACACTCATAAATTCTCTTGGAGGCCAGGAATTAATATTGAATTCAAGGACCTGACAGGCCTGAAATAAACTGCTTTTATGACAATAAGACTCTTAAGTGCTGGTAGAAAAGCTGAGATGCATACGTTCCCTGTACTCAGAAGGGCTTGTTGTCTGTGCTGGTGCTCTTCAGTAGAGCAGGGATCCTGACTCTAAAGCTCTTTTCCACTGTCCGCTAAACGCTAATCAGCGCAGAGACCTTACAGAGGGGCTCGTTAGTATTCACGGCAAAGAGGGATTGCATGTACCAGCTACAGAACTACAAAAGCAAAAGACAAAAACACAAGCCATCCGTCTATCCCGTGATAATCCGGAATGCAAGCCTGAAGTGTTTGTGTTGGTCTCGTTACGTACCCCACAGTCACCCTCCAGAGGCATATCACATGACCACCAGCAAACGATTTGTTTGTATTGCTGTTAGACTGAAAGCCATTAACCATTTCTCAGTTTTTATGTATTTATTATTTATTAAATTATGAATAGTAGTATTATTAAATGGGAAAGGCTGCAGTGGAACCACTTTTCAATGTAGAAATGGATTATACTGGAATACACCGAAATCTAAAATATTATAAAGATCAGACATTATAATCAAGGCATTTCAGCACTTCCCAATACATTGGCAATATATGATACACAATAAAAAATGATCTAATATATGATATATGATACAAATTATCGCCAATCGCAGATGAGAATCGACATGTCCGTACACTGGCCTCAAAGCAAAATTCCCTGAATGAAAATGAATGAAGATAAAGGCCAATTCTGCAGAGGAACTCTGATGATATCAGATAAATGAGCGCCAGCTTTTGTAGAAACAGCGGATCTGAAAGTGGCGGTACAGTCCCCCTGCAGTCAGGCCCCCTGCAGTCAGGCCCCCTGCAGTCAGGCCCCCTGCAGTCAGGCCCCCTGCAGTCAGGCCTCGTGCAGTCAGGCCCCCTGCAGTCAGGCCTCGTGCAGTCAGGCCCCCTGCAGTCAGGCCCCCTGCAGTCAGGCCCCCTGCAGTCAGGCCCCCTGCAGACAGTCCCCCTGCAGTCAGGCCTCGTGCAGTCAGGCACCCTGCAGACAGTCCCCCTGCAGTCAGGCCCCCTGCAGACAGTCCCCCTGCAGTCAGGCCCCCTGCAGTCAGGCCCCCTGCAGTCAGTCCCCCTGCAGTCAGGCCCCCTGCAGTCAGTCCCCCTGCAGTCAGGCCTCGTGCAGACAGTCCCCCTGCAGACAGTCCCCCTGCAGTCAGGCCTCGTGCAGTCAGGCCCCCTGCAGTCAGTCCCCCTGCAGTCAGGCCCCCTGCAGACATTACATTACATTACATTATTGGCATTTGGCAGACGCTCTTATCCAGAGCGACATACAACAAAGTGCATACCCATAACCAGGGATAAGTTCGCTGAAAGACCCTAGAGGTAAGTACAATTTCAACTGCTACCTGTACAACAAAGATAAGGACAAGGGCCATTTCTTTTTTTTTTTTTTTTTTTTTGAACAAACAAACAAACAAACAAACAGAGCAAAAGTCACCAAAGTTAACTATCCAAACACTGCTTACCTAGCCAACTAAAAATACCGATACACAAAGCAAGTCACAGAGACAACAATTAAGGTTCACAGGGAGGTAGGGAGGGATGGGGAGAGGTGCTGCTTGAAGAGGTGCGTCTTCAGCTTGCGCTTGAAGGTGGGGAGAGATTCTATAGTTCTGACCTCAACGGGGAGTTCGTTCCACCACCGTGGAGCCAGAACAGACAGTAGTCGTGAGCGTGAGGTGGAGGTTCTGAGAGGGGGAGGTGCCAAGCGGCCTGTGGAGGCTGAACGAAGAGGTCTGGCAGGGGTGTAGGGTCAGATGATTTTTTGCAGATAAGCTGGGGAAGACCCCTTAACTGCTTGGAAGGCTAGCACCAATGTTTTGAATTTGATGCGAGCCATGACAGGCAGCCAGTGGAGGGAAGTAAGCAGGGGGGTGACGTGTGAGTATTTGGGAAGGTTGAAGACCAGACGAGCTGCTGCATTCTGGATGAGTTGGAGGGGTCTGATGGCGGACGCTGGGAGGCCAGCCAAGAGGGAATTGCAGTAGTCCAGGCGGGACAGAACCATCGCTTGGACCAGGAGCTGGGTCGAGTAGGGGGTGAGAAAGGGGCGGATTCTCCGTATGTTGTAGAGGAAGAACCTGCAAGACCGGGTCACCGCCGCAATGTTCTCGGAAAGGGACAGTCTGCTGTCCATCACCACGCCGAGGTTCCTTGCACTGGGTGACGGCGTGAGTGTGGTATCCCCGAGAGAAATGGAGAGATCCAGATGGGGAGAGGTATTAGCAGGGATGAATATCATTTCAGTTTTACCTGGGTTGAGCTTTAGATGGTGGTTGTCCATCCAGCTCTGGATGTCCCTCAGGCAAGCAGAGATACGGGCTGAAACCTGCGTATCAGACGGCGGGAACGAGACGAAGAGTTGGGTATCGTCCGCATAGCAGTGGTAGGATAGCCCATGTGCAGTGATCACAGGGCCAAGGGAGCGAGTGTAGAGAGAAAAAAGAAGCGGGCCAAGGACTGAGCCCTGGGGAACCCCTGTGGCGAGGGGCCGAGGTGTCGATACCGAACCAGCCCAGGCAACCTGGAAGGAGCGACCAGAGAGGTAGGACTCAATCCAGTCCAGGGCTGTGCCACAGATGCCCGTTGCTGACAGGGCAGACAGGAGGATGGAGTGATCCACAGTGTCGAAGGCAGCAGAGAGATCTAGAAGAATGAGGATAGAGGAGAGGGAGGCTGCTCGTGCGGCATGAAGTGACTCACTGACGGAGAGGAGCGCAGTCTCTGTCGAGTGGCCCGATCTGAAGCCAGACTGATGGGGGTCTAGCAGGTTGTTGTTAGACAGGCCCCCTGCAGTCAGTTCCCCTGCAGTCAGGCCCCCTGCTGTCAGGCCTCGTGCAGTCAGGCCTCGTGCAGTCAGGCCCCCTGCAGTCAGTCCCCCTGCAGACAGTCCTTGTGCAGTCAGTCCCCCTGCAGACAGTCCTTGTGCAGTCAGTCCCCCTGCAGACAGTCCTTGTGCAGTCAGGCCCCCTGCAGACAGTCCTTGTGCAGTCAGGCCCCCTGCAGACAGGCCTTGTGCAGCACGGACGTGGGCCCGTCGCCGTGACGCGTTTAAATCCTCCCTGACGGCGACGTCTGGGATCCCGGTTTGGTCACGACCCCTTCGCCCCCGGCGCACTGCCCCACTGCTGTCGTGCTTTCCCTCTTCCTCTACGCTTTAAAATCTCTGCGTTTTAAAATCCTCCCACCTCACACAGAACCGAGCACACCCGCCTCTGAAGCTCAGCGAGGAATGTGTCACATTTCACAAGCGGATTTAAACCCAGAGAGAGAAAATAATGATGTCATAGAGAACTGCCACAACACCGACACACGAAGCAATGTCCCGGAGAGCCATACCGGTGGAAAAGTGATTAAAACGAGATTACGGACGGAACACAAGCAGCCCAGCGTGGCCCTCAGTGCAGAGAGCATGCCCACGGCCCCATTAAAGCAGTGAATTAGGGGGGCGCTGTCCCAGAAGTCAATGGGGCCCGCGCATGAACACGGATACCTCAGAGCGGGGTGCGCGGGAACAAAGCGCTACGCAGGCGGGCCCTCGAGCAGGGACAGGGGGGAAGTGTGTGTGTGTGTGTGTGTGTGTGGAGGTCCATTCACACAGCAGTGTGAGTGTGTGTGTGTGTGTGTGTGTATGTCTGCAGTGTGTGTGTGTGTGTGTGTGTGGAGGTCCATTCACACAGCAGTGTGAGTGTGTGTGCGTGTGTGTGTGTGTATGTCTGCAGTGTGTGTGTGTGTGTGTGTGTGTGGAGCTCCATTCACAGGCTGATCAGAGCTCTGCATTAGCATACGCAAACACGCCACAAAGGGCTGGAGGAAGCTGTATGGGACACTCGCTTAAAAAACACTGTGACAGAGCACCACACACCCTCCAACCACACACACTGCAGACATACACACACACACACACACTGCAGAGATACACACATACACACTGCAGAGATACGCACACACATACTGCAGACATACATACACACACACACTGCAGACATACATACATACACACACACACACACACACTGCAGACATACACACACATACACACACACACACACACTGCAGAGATACACACACACACCCTCCAACCACACACACTGCAGAGATACACGCACACACACACACACACACACTGCAGCCTTTCATACCAGCACATACAGGCTGGTCAACACACATACACAAATACAAATACGAACAAACATATGCAAAGAAACTCTCAGTCTGTACACCCTGTACACTCAAACTCCTTTCATACCCCTACACACACGCGCACACACGCACACACACACACACACACAGCACTTTCCAGCTGAAGAGCTGAAGTCTTGCGTCTCTTTAGAACTAAAGAATGAAGTTCAAGTGCGGATAGCCAGCACTTCCAGGAACCACTCTGTAACCACGGCAACACGCCAACCTCTGAGGTCTCTCCAGAATAACACGGACCTGCCAATCAAACGACACAGAACTGAACAGGTACAGTAAGGTCGTGTAGACACAGCTGTAAGATCCTCAGGACACCAAAATCACGCTTCTTTGAGCAAGACATGACCAGATCATCCATCAAAACATGAAACAGTGTCCCAAGAGGGGGGCTATGAAAGGTTCCATTTATATCAGAGGAAAACGAAATATCCCAACAGCATATCTCAGGGCGAAAAGGGTCAGATGACCGTTTCATTTTTATACACTCCAGTTAAATATAATGAAGGGTTTATGAAATAAAGAAGACAGACAGCATTGTGTAAAACACTCCACAGGGACGCGCATGCTGAGGTCCTTCTGGCCGAGAGTGTGGGACCCCACCTCACAACAGGCCCATTGTAGCGCTAGCCCTACCCCTAACCACGGCGGCTGGCAGCGCCGCACGGAGACGGGGTTCACGGGTTATGCATTCATGTCTGGGGAGCTCCGGAACACGGCCGCACAGCCATGTGAACAGCGCATCTTAAAGGGCACGGCATGTCTCCCAGTAAGCAGATATCAGCTATCGAGTGACACGGACAATACAGACGCGCATATGGAAGGTATATCAAATCATCCCATTCCCTCTGCGAGGGGAGCGCTAAGCGACTTCTGTTACTCATCACACATACAATACGCGCCACGAATCGGCATCAACTAATGTACAAATGCATTAATTAAGCATTAAATTAGCTTTTCATTAGTTCAGGTATTTGTTAACTAATGTATAAGTTTCATAAACTCTTCATGAATGAGCACGTAACACTGTCAGAAAGTAACCGCTGCTCGTCCGCGACAGACTTCACAATGTGAAACGACGTCGCACTGCATTGTGGGATATCAGCAGCCGAGGCCTCGGCCCCCTGGATTAACCAGCCCTGTGAGACGGGTGCGTGGGGGTTGGACCCAAAACCCACGACTCAGAAACAATCGTAATATGAAGTCCCGTCAGGGCTTTATTCGGGACAAATCCCAGGAGCGTAGACAAAACAAGCAAAGTCCATACACGTAGATCCAGCCAATAAGACAATAAATAATCCGAAAACACGGTGCCGAGGGAAGAGGCAAACTCGTAGTCGGTAGACGTGCAGGGAGGTCCGGTAGCAGGAGAGCTGTCAGCGGGGCAGAAGTACAGGCGGGCGGCAGGCAGGGTCGTAGTCGAGGGCGTTGCGGAAGTCGAAACCATAAACGTGAAATCAATGGGATATAATGCTCTAGAGTTGCTTTGACAGACAAGAGGCAGACAATTTCACGAAGAACAGAAGTGCGACTGGGCTATAAATGCGGGTGTAGACAGATGTAGACAATTAGTTAGAGAGCAGCAAGGGAATGGAAAACAGGTGCGATGGATGACAAGTTTAACAAGGTAATTAGTCATCGTTAGTAATAAACCTATCCTGCCCTAGCATTAGTAAATGAGTAAATGACATGCACGAGAAACGTAAGGTAACATGAACACATGATTAGTATGTTAGTATTACCCAATCCTGATCTAGCATTGCGGTTTGCGGAAAGACATGTAAAAGTGTATGTTTAAACAACGACCAGTTAGCGTAACAATAAACATGAATCAAAACATAACACTAAACAAACTAAGACGATAACCACACATAACAAGGTAAAATAATCGTAATGAAAACATAACTAGACATGACAAGACAATTAATCGTAACAAGAAATAAACTAAACAACATGACGAACCTAGACTAACATAATACATGATAAGACAATACGTGACTAAGACAAATGATTAACATAAAACAAGGCAAGACAGACCTGAAACGTGACACCCTGTTCCTGGAGATCTACCGTCCTGTAGGATTTCACTCCAATCCTAACAAAGCACACCTCATTCAACAGCTAGAGCAGAGCTGCCAAACACTGTTAATTTTGATCTACTGTCCTGTAGGTTTTCACTGCAACCCTTAAAAACATTTTGCGCAACCGCTGCACTGTCACTTTACGCCCAATGAGGAGTCACTGATCATTATCCAATGCTGATGAATAACAGACACTCAGACAGGAAGTCATTACTGTTGACAAGACAGGAAATCAAGATCTCAAGCTGTGTTTTACCGTCAGGGGGATCGGAGAGAGGTCTAACAGAAGTACATGCAGTCATCGTGGTGGCTCATTCCATAACTTGAAAAGAGAAAGAAAACACTGTCCTATGGATGAACTCTCTGCTGAAAAAAAACAGCTCAAGCTAGGTTTTGATCAGCTCATACCCAGCTAGACCAGCTTATGACCAGCATGACCAGCTGAATGTGGCACTCCAATTTCATCTTTTGAAACAGTTTCATCCATCAGCTGAGACCCTGACCCCTGACCCCTGACCCCCTGACCCCCTGGCCAAATGATGATCTTACAGGCAGATTCTTTGCCTCTTGGAGGGGTTAACATGAGATAAATTAGTTTAATATCTTTCACAAGCCTGGCAGTATGCAGAAGGCATATAAACTGTGTTTATTCTAGTCCATATGGTGAATGCATATGTTCATTGTGATGGGATTAAGATATATGCATCGTAAGTAGGTAAAAACACAACAAGGCAAAGGGGCTGCACAATAATATCTGGCCGACAGATTTTGGATGCAAATAACGAATACGTTTGTTGACAAACAAACAAGTAGCTGTGACCTGTATCATCTTTCAAAACAAATTGGTGGCAAAACAAAACATGGTTGAATCAGCTGAAGTGAGAATCAGATGTGTGTGTGTGTGTGTGTGTGTCCGTGTGTGTGTGTGTGTGTGTGTGTGTGTGTGTCCGTGTGTGTCCGTGTGTGTGTGTTTGTTTTTGCTTGTGTGCACTATCGGCAGTACGGGGTGTAGAGCAACGTGGTAGCATAAGGATCATCCAATCAAAAGCCTGAGAATCAGCCAAAAGGCATGACAATCAGCCAATCAAAGGCCTGAGATTCAGACAAAAGCCAATCAAAAACTTGAGTATTACTGAATTAAAGGCCCGAGAATCAACCAATGAGATGAGGACACACACAGTAATCCTTCAGGTGAGGCCCCTGCTCCAGCCCCTCCTCCAGCCCCCAGTCACACGGCAGGTGAACAGACATTAGTTCTCCTCCACGGCCCGGGAAAGGAAAGGCCGTTCCATTTCAAGAACAAAAAGCCACCAAACAATACTGTCTTAGAGCTGGGTGGGGCGAGCAAGTTAATCTTCTTGACACTCTGTTCACTGTCTTGACACATTCAGAATGGACCACGAGAATATTACCCACCCCCCCACCCCCCCCCACACCCCCAAAAAAAATAAAAATGTCAGGTCTTAACCAAAGGAATTCTACCATCGGGACTGAACTTTCTGAAAAATCGCGGTCAACCTAATCTTGTTTCTATTAAACCCACAGATGCAAAATGAGGAGATGACATGAAGGGCCGTATTTGTGTAGCTCCTCCACTGTGGGGACGGAGACTGGCCTGTGTGCTGGCAGAAAGGGCTCTATTTGAATGAGCTGGGGAAGGATTTGCTTGGGGGATGACTGTCCAATTCATGAGCGAGAGCTGGACTCAGGTCTCTGTATGCAAAGGGCTCCAAACAGCTCAGAGAGCTGGAGCTATTCAAATACAAGGCAGGCAAATGTATCAACATTATTTGAACAACAACCTATTCAAAGTCAACAAGAGACATACTGTATGTGGCTTATAACATTACTATTACCATTACAGTATATACTGAGGCTTATTATGAATACATGGTTATAGAATATTTTTACAACATATATTTCATAAATATATTGTTCATATTATGTCATTATTCAAATTCCTATGAATATCGGGTAGCTTCAGGGGAAGGTTCAGAAGAACAGCATCCTTCAATACAAAGCATCAAAAAGAGAGAGACTACTTTTCCCAAAATGATTCACTTCTGTGAGTGTTCTTCTTCCTGTGAGTTATTTATCCCTACTTGTGTGACCTGTGTTACCTCACTGCTTGCTTTTTGGGGGTTCAGGCCTGTTTTTTTAATCCGTTCTCCAACTATTTCTCAGTGAAGCAGTGTCTTTGTGGCAGTTCTCTGTATAAAGTGTGATAAAAATAAAACTGACTTGATTTGTCTTCTCTTATTGCAGATAGGAAGAGCATATCACGGCTGTCTCAGTAGACCAAAACAGTCCAGCATCCACAGGGATTTATGATCATTCATGATATACACCCGGCACGTGTGAGCGTGTGTGTGTGTGTGTCTGTGGTTCTGTGTGTGTGTGCATGCGCGTGTAACTCTTCTGCACATAAGATAAGCATTACTAATGTTACTGGGCTTGACTAATAGGCCCATGGTGGAGAAACGTGACCATGAGAACAGGACGGTCCTGATGTCCTAAATCTTAAGTTCAATCCCCCGGTCCAGCCATCGACCCTGCACTACACACGACACACCCTGACCTTCCTCTGACCCCTTCATGAGCATGACCACACAGCTCAATAACAGAAGTGATGGCCTTTCTGAATTGGAAATCCATGCCTGTGTAATGGTGAGATCTCTGTACATTATATCTCTGGTAGTGTTTGCAGATGGTAATAAACCTTAGCAAGCAGTACCATAATCTAACACGTATTCACTGAAACTTCACAGCCTTTCTCTGTGTAATCACGTCATTAACACAGAATGAAGCTAGCCATCAACAGCCCTCTATGGTGTGAGATCACACGTGTGATTGGAATGTTCTTCACAGAACATTCTAGTGCTGATGTAACAATCACCACTCATTGGAGTTCTAGAACACTGACTTAGAATGTTGAAAAAAAGCATTCCAAAAAAAGCACCACATTCCCCACTCTCCTCTCTCACACACTCCGACAGCCACTCCACTGACCACTCTGCTCTGCATCAAGAGTGGGACAGGCACACAGACCACATCTGCCTCTACACATAAGTGTGTATTACAGAGGTCTATGGTGTTTTTAGACACATTAAGCCAGAAATATGACATAAATGACATATCATTATAAAATATTTTTGATAAAAGCATTCATGCTCTCAATGACCTGGTTCTTCAGTTGTGGCCTCTACTTGAATACAGCTCATATATCTGTGCAGAATATGGGCTCAATTAGATCCCATCTTGGCTGGATACTGCAGCAATTATAAAAAGATGCAGTCAGAACCTGAGACCCACATCTTACCCACAGCCTCATACCCAGTCAATGAGACCAAGATGTGGTTAAAGTTCAATTCTCACCAGTCATTAAAATCCAAACAGCATAACTGCATCCATCTGTTAGACAAGCAACAGTGATATGGACACAACCACAGTGATATGGACACAGCCACAGTGATATGGACACAACCACAATGATATGGCCACAACCACAGTGATATGGCCACAGCCACAATGATATGGCCACAACCACAGTGATATGGACACAGCCACAGTGATATGGACACAGCCACAGCTACAGCAGTACACTGCACATCCTGTCCTCCAAACACAGAGTGCATTTTATTATTTTCCTGCTGATCGTTGGGTTCACCCGATCTGGCCTTCTCGCTGTGTAATCTCCACGAGGTCACGTTTAGCCATCAACTTAACCAATCAGCTGCATTCCGCACTGGGAGGGAGGATGGGGGTCTGAGCCAGCAGCCACTAAAACACACCGGGAGCAATCCTCATCCCCGATGTCCGAACATCGCCCAACGCATAACGGCTCATGAATATTTCAGACAGGGATCTGGGAGAGCAGCAGAGTTACAGGAATTACATCTAATCTAATGCCCAGGACTGTGCGCTGGTAATGCACACAGCTAAATGGAATATCACTTCAGTCTAAAATTATTTCAGCATTGTGATCGTCTCTGTACAGAGTAAATTGATGTAAATTGCGTTTCGGTGTCTGGATGTTTGTTGTTTTTTAGATTAATGGTTTCATAGATCATCACAACGTCTTTCAGGAGGGGAGTGAAGCATCTTCCTCCTGAGGAGAATTCCAAGGTGGTCTGATATCCCAGCATGCATTTCCAGCAGGGTCATACCTTGACTATGCTCATTTGTATTCTGAGACAGTGTTGCGTGGGGGGGGTGGGGGGTGGGGGGGGGGGTGTTAAGTCTTAATGAAAGTCTGCATCTGAACCACAGAGGGGGGTAGATCTACTGCTGCAGCCCCCCCGCCACACACATATGAATGTCATACATCTCCAAATCCTCATCTCAGGCTGACACTCAATGCAGTTCTGTGTGTTCATAAGATCCAAGGAGGACCTCAACGTTATACAAAAGGGTGCTCAAAGGTGTAAATAAATTAGTCCAAACATAAAATGTCATTCTGGGTTGTCTGGATTGTTTTCTGGAGAAGTACTTATCAATTCAACAAAAAGTGCAGATAAGCCTCCTTGCTTCAACACCAATAAGAATCCAAGGTATTTTTTATTTTATTAAATCCTTTTACATTAACATGATCAGGAGTGCCTCAGATTCTTTTTGACACTGAAGGCAAAATGAGAAGTATCCTTTTTAGCTGGTCTCTTGAATGCCATAAGAGTTTTCTGTTGATCAAGGGTATCTTTCGTAACAAGTTAGAATCCTCCGGACCTGTACACACCAGCGCTGTGGCACACAGCATGCTACAGCCGGATTTGAGCTGGCAGCTCCCAGACCCGCAGGCCATCTGTCCACTGGGTCAGGAGAAAGGCCCGGAATATTCCTCACAGTAAGCTCCCAGAGACCAGACAGTCTGCCATCAGTGGATTACAACACGCTCTGCATAAGGACACAGTTGTGTCTGTCTCCTGGTGTGATTTTATATCAGAGAACTGCCCACTACCTACCTGGAATTGTTTAAATTACAGACAGATCTGTATACTGGCCATATCACTGTCCATATCACTAACAGAAAAGCTCACTGACAATCTAACCCTTGTACATCACAGACCGAACAGCTCACTTGACCACCCTCCTTCATTTGTCTGACAAAACAGATCACCGACCCAGCTGACCATACTGATATTACTGACAGAACAGAACACTGTCCATCACACACTGTTTATACTACTGACAGAATAGATTACTTATCACAACATAGTAAACAGATTACTGAACACAACACACAGCGCACACAGAACACGTCCCTGCCGTAAAATCCGGCTATGCCCAGTTTGTAATTACCAGCTACCAGCTCTTTAAAAACATAGCTTGAGCTGGGCAAACCTTGTTGAGTATGGAGCTGGTTTGAACTGGTCAACCGGCTACCAGCTGTTGTAAAACCTACCTTGAGCTGTTTTCTTTTCAGCAGGGTGAACACTAGACTGTTGTTTATATTACTGACACAACAGATCACTGACCACAACCTACTGTTCATATTACTGACACAACAGATCACTGACCACAACATACTGTTCATATTACTGACACAACAGATCACTGACCACAACATACTGTTCATACTAGTGACACAACAGATCACTGACCACAACATACTGTTCATATTACTGACACAACAGATCACTGACTACAACATACTGTTCATACTAGTGACACAACAGATCACTGACTACAACATACTGTTCATATTACTGACACAACAGATCACTGACCACAACATACCGTTCATATTACTGACACAACAGATCACTGACCACAACATACCGTTCATATTACTGACACAACAGGTCACTGACCACAACATACCGTTCATATTACTGACACAACAGGTCACTGACCACAACATACTGTTTATAATACTGACTCATTATTATTATTATTATTTTTAAAGCCAAAACACTACAGTGAGGGAAAACAGAGACACAGGCGATATGGGGCGATATGGCTCAGGCAGTAAGAGCAGTCGTCTGGCAGTCGGAGGGTTGCCGGTTCAATCCCCCGCCTGGGTTGTGTCGCAGTGTCCCTGAGCAAGACACCTAACCCCCAAATGCTCCTGACGAGCTGGTTGGTGCCTTGCATGGCAGCCAATCGCTGTCGGTGTGTGAGTGTGTGTATGAATGGGTGAATGAGAAGCATCAATTGTACAGCGCTTTGGATAAAGGCGCTATATAAATTCCAACCATTTACCATTTACACAAAACAGACCAGATAAATAAATAACAGGCCAGGAGTGTAACAGACCCAGCAGAGTTCATTCAAAGGTTCTTGGAAGAGAGTGTACAGCCTCTGCATCTCTAAGACCATTCTGCCTCATTAGAAAACTGCCTCGATATTAATCAAGAATCTAATCTAATCTACTGTTCAACGGGTTTCTCTGTGTGCTTGCATCACAGAAAGCCCACTAAATGATTTAAACAGTGAGGAATTTAATCCTGATATTAAACAACCCGCGTTTTCAAGTTACCACACAAGAGCTGCGTGACCTAAAGGAATTTGTTCGGCTGATTTTATCAATTTCCTTCAAGGCGGTTTTTGAAGACTGGATTTTTGGCAGAGTTAGAAACAACTGACAGCTTTGTACATAACATTGTGTGAGTCTCTGAAGATCAACACAGGATCAGAATATCACGGGTTTAAAGAGTGCTCTTAAATCTGTGACAACACATTATTCAAACTTCTTTTAAACTACCTTTCCCACAAAACACAAAACCCCAACACCGAGACTATCACAAAACAGGCAGGAGGGGGTGTGAAAGAGTGAAAGTGATCAGAACAGTGTAAACACCCCCCCCCCTTTCATGGGATCGGGGGTCAGGGCTGGAGGGGGCGGGGAGGGAGGGGCATTTACGGCTGAGTAAGTCTCAAACCGGCCAATCAGCTTCTGACTCTCCCCTGATTGATATTCCTGATCGCTGCCCAGCCCTCTCTATTCAGAGCGCCAGGGGGCGGGGCCAGCTCCCATTGGCCAGTGTCGCTGACCTCAACAACCCTGTCACTCAGACTGACCCAAGCTCTTACACTTAGTGTTAGCACCAGCAGTGCTAATTCAGTTAGCATTTCCCCTTAATGTTCCTACTAACTGACTTAACTCACCAATAAACGCACAAGCCAACATAAATATATTATAGAGAACACAATATATCATAATTGAATAAGGCCTAGATTCAGCCAACATACAGTAGGCATTAAAAGCCTGTCAACCACACCTGACATCCACCTGTAGCCGGTACCCACCCATCACTAATGAGAGATACAGAGACTCAATTTAAAAAAGGAAAAAAGCAAAGGAAGCGCTGGTGGGTTACAGCAGCAGCCCGGTCCTCCAGTGCAGAGTTCACACAACGCGGCTCATTGTCCGGTCTATTCGGCCCATTCAGGGGACATCATCGGCGGCGCAGACACTCACACAAACGGGACCGCCGTGCGTGACGAATGCCCCTGACAGAGGCGCTATTCACCGCCCCAGAGACGCGCTGTCAGAGCGGCCCCGCCAACGCCATGATTTTTATATTCCTAAAAACCCCGTTTGTGAGTGGAATGTGCCCTGCGGTTGGTTTCGAGGCTGTGGCCAAATTGTTCCCCTTTTTCCGAATTTTGACACGAATAGAACAGAGCACAGTGGAGATCCGGGGGAGGGGGGGGGAGGGGGTGTGGCAGGGGCGTGTTTACTGAGCAGAGTGAATGATTGACAGGTCTTACCTGTGTGGGTCCTCTGTCCTCCCCTGCTGTTGTCCTGTCTCTGTGGGACCTCTCTGATTGGCTCTCAATCCTACAACAAACAGGAAGTTACTGTTAGTTTGGAGAGAGACGGGACTGAAATGATATGAGAAGATGCTCATCCAGGTAGCATATACTCTGTGCTGTTACTGAGCCAGACCTGGGGCACATACACACTTACTGAGCCAGACCTGGGGCACATACACACTTACTGAACCAGACCTGGGGCACATACACACTTACTGAACCAGAACTGGGGCAAATACACACTTACTGAGCCAGACCTGGGGCACATACACACTTACTGAACCAGAACTGGGGCAAATACACACTTTCAGCTTTAGAATCAATGCTGGTCACATTTTAAAACAAATGTGCAGATCCAGGAGAATTTAAAAAAGAAATTATTTTCCTAAATGTATAATCCTAAAAAACAAAACTGTAGTCCTGGTAAAAACAGATGTTGGCACTACTGTTGTCAGTTAAATGCAGGAATTCTACAAGAGTATAAAGGACTAAATAGTTTAAAATAACAACAGTATGAAATTATCCATGCCAGTCACTGCCTCTGACACAGGGGTAATATAGATTAAGAGGCTTATGTGATGAACGCCCCGGTGAATGGAGATGCGTTGAGCGAATCCAGAACGCTGCTGACAGGAAGGAGGAGCACGGAGAGGGAAACAGATCGCAGGAATCCCCTATGAACTTGGGAAAGCGCATTCCGGAATCCTGGAAGGCACATCTTGTTAAGCGGGAAGAAAGACATCGGCGCCTATGGTGGAGAAATATGAGCCCACTCTAACCTTGAGATTCCGTACACACTGGGCCGCAGTGAAGAAAAACAAACACGAAACTGTCTCACAGCAAGGACGTACGCCGGCTCCGTTCTTACATTTTACGTCCTTTTCCCTTCATGACGGCCTTCACTCTTCCTCAACAAAGTCACTTATTCCGCCACAACTTCAAAGCTAGACTGCAATGCTAGGCCAGGTCTAACATCTACAAAGATAAACAAATCTGTAGCTACTGTGGAACAGAAAGCAATGCAACCCGTGTTTGCAACGGAGAAACGTGTAAGCAGAAGCACATCTCATCGCTATGACTGGAATGGTATTGTGTCAAGAAAATGCGTGATATGTGAGTGAGTGACCGAGTATTCTCCAGATCACCGTATCAGAACCACTCGGGAAATGCTTCGAATTGATGCGGCGTATCAACTGACGTCTAAGGATCTGCACTGACAACATTCCTGGGAGATATCATCTAGACTGCCAAAACAGAAACATATTCCACAATGGGGAAATAGCCATAATTCAATGGCAGAAACGCGCTAGGCTAAAAGCATCGCGTTTCACGCTTGCGTTGAAAGGGGTTTGTGTAAACAGAACCGAAAACTGATACAGTCAAACAGGCAGGTTTTAAACATAATCGCCTGAGAGCCAAACAGGCTCCTTCCGTGAATACATCAGTGACAGCTGTTCTAGTTTGGACTGAGGACGGCGCTGAAATAACGCGTCCAACAACGACCGGAGCGCTCTGTGCCGTTGCTATGGTGACGTGGGGAGATTCCGAGCGGCGTGTATGCATTATTGAGAGCTGGATCTAAAAACGTTAGGATCCACTTGTCAAACCTACCCGAAAAGGCGCACAGTAGCATTCAAGCCCTATAAGACTGCCCGCATCAACGTCAAATGAACAGATATGACCCGCTATTCCACCGCGTTTGTGTTCAGTGCTTTTTTCCCCCCGAGAGAAAAAAATCCGTATAGACCTATATAGCCTACATACAGTAGGCAATATATCATTATGTAAGAGACTGGATAGCGTCATAAAAACAACGAAACCAAACATCATAGCTCGGAGCATCCGTACCCGCGCTGCAGGAGAGGAACGAAGCCTGCCGTCATTAATGATCATATGATGCCGTTTCCTCCAGGCTGTCGGCACGCTGGAAGACCGTACTCATATCCCAGCGAAAAGAGCTCTCTGCCCAGACATCGCTGCCGCCAAACCGTCATTAGCAGGAGAAACCCCGGGCTACACACATTCATTAATAAATTATCCTGTGTGTGCAGCTGCAGAGTGGAAGAGCTCTAATTAAACACTCACACACCTCAGAGCCCTGCGATGATTAATGAAGTTAAAACACTAAAAAGCAGAAAACAGTGTAACGATGCCATCGCGTGTGACAAGCGAACACAGGCACCGGAGCGGGAGAGATCGCGTGAGCTAACAGCAGGAGAGACTGACAGGTGTCAGCCGCACGCGCGTCTTTCACTGGGCAACACACTTTCTCTGTTCATCTGTTCCTCTCTCGCTGTCTTTCATACACACATGCAGAAACGCATGCACACACACACACACAGACACACACATATGCACATACGCACAGCACACACACAAACCAGCATACAACTAATGCACACTCTCTCTTACTCGCATGCATACACTTACACTCTCACACATACACACACAAATTAATTCATCCACACACACACAGACACACACATACATACAGAGACTGTTGCATACACAGACACACACATACACACAGACACTGTTGCATACACAGACACACACTTACACACAGACACTGTTGCATACACAGACACACACATGCATGAATGTACCCATTCAAATTCACTTGCAAGCATGTGCACATACCCACACACATGCACACACACACAGCAGAAGCAGTTCAAACTGTGTTACCTGGAAGCTCTGTGCTGTCATCAGTGTCCTGAGTGAGAAGATCTGATCCCAGTGCTATCACTGTAATCCAGAGAGATGGGTGTGTGAGCGGCAGAGAGAGGGAGAGAGAGGGAGCGAGTGTGTGAGAGAGAGGGAGAGAGTGTGTGTGAGAGAGAGGGAGAGAGTGTGTGTGAGAGAGAGGGAGAGAGAAGGAGAGAGAGTGTGTGTGTGAGAGAAAGAGGGAGGATGCTCCCCCCCCCCCCCCACTGGCCTGGCCCCCCAGTGGGTCTAAACCAGCCCTTTGTCCCGGCACAATAGAGGTTAAACATTTCCTGGTATCATGTGACCGCTAGCAGAACCCACCAACATTCAAACACCAAGAAACAAGATGCTCAATTATCTATTTATTTCACTTTTACAAAATGAGCCTATTTTAGGTTTTATCAAAATAAAAATAAAAACACTAGCACACACTTCTCTTCCGCGTTCACAGTTGTTTAGGTATGTGAAAGACTTAAAGAATCCACCTGAAGAAATTCAGAGAAAGTTGCCCCGGGGCAACAATTCTGACTTCCGTTCCCATCCAATTTGTGGCGTGGAGTTGAACTCCACTGAGCAGATGTCAGGGGAAATCAATCCAGCTGACTTTACGAACAGGGACCTTGTTTTACGGCCGGCTATTAGTGACAGTTATTACTGACGCAGTTTAAAGGAAATACCTTTTTTTAAAGAAGAAGGTCTTTTGACGTCCATAAGCTATGGTTGCAGCCTACTACAATGGAGGGGATTCTCCTTAGCTTCCCCTTTGAAAGTGTCGCTATTCTCCCTTCCCGAGCTGAATAATACCAAGCCACACAAAGCGCAGGACAAGGAACATAATCTCCCTCAATACATATTGTCCATCGCGGGGGAAACAATGGCTGAGTTCTGAATAACGCTGCCGCGCGCTAATGCTGTTCAGCGCTAACTTTCCTCCGTGGGTTTCCCTCCCAGACGCCCCTGTGTGTGTGTGTGTGTGTGTGTGTGGGTGTGTATCAGTGTGAGTGTGTGTGTGTGTGTGTGGGTGTGGGTGTGTATCAGTGTGAGTGTGTGTGTGTGTGTGGGTGTGTATCAGTGTGAGTGTGTGTGTGTGAGTGTGTGTGTGTGTATGGGTGTGGGTGTGTATCAGTGTGAGTGTGTGTGTGTGAGTGTGTGAGTGTGTGTGTGTGTGTGTGGGTGTGTATCAGTGTGAGTGTGTGTGTGTGAGTGTGTGTGTGTGTGTGTGTGGGTGTGTATCAGTGTGGGTGTGTATCAGTGTGAGTGTGTGAGTGTGTGTGTGTGTGTGTGAGTGTGTGTGTGTGTGAGTGTGTGTGTGTGTGTTGTGGTGTAAGTGTGTGTGTGTGTGGGTGTGGGTGTGTATCAGTGTGTGTGAGAGTGTGTGTGTGTGTGTGTGTGTGTTGTGGTGTAAGTGTGTGTACAGTACAGAGTTGGACGCATGGTTAGCATACACTGCCTGAGCGCTGCTACATCCACGGCGGAGCTAAAACAGCTTCATTAAGGCTCCATTGTCCCTGACCCCTGGTGCACATCATCAGGGCGAGTGTGTCCTTCTGCACCACACCCATACTCCAGCTTCACTCCCTCACCGGCGCTGTGTGTGTGTGTGTGTGTGAGTGTGTGTGAGTGTGTGTGTGAGTGTGTGTGTGTGTGTGTGTGTGTGTGTGGGTGTGGGTGTGTATCAGTGTGAGTGTGTGTGTGAGTGTGTGTGTGTGTGTGTTGTGGTGTAAGTGTGTGTGTGTGTGTGTGTATCAGTGTGAGTGTGTGTGTGTCTGTGTGTGTGTGAGTGTGTGTGTGTTGTGGTGTAAGTGTGTGTGTGTGTGTGGGGGGGGGGGGGGGGTGTCTGTGTGTGTGTGAGTGTGTGTGTGTCTGTGTGTGTGTGAGTGTGTGTGTGTTGTGATGTGTGTGTATGTGAGTGTGAGTGTGTGTGTGAGTGTGTGGGTTAGGACACAGTATTTCAGCGTGACTGACAGTGCTGAGGTGTGTGTGTTTACACTGCGCGCTACGCAGCGATTGAGCGGGTCTAATCAGACATTACTTCTGCACACTGCACCCCTTCAGCGGGGTGGACAGGCCGGGCGCTAAACGGCCTGCGAAGCCCATTCAGCCCCGCCAACCCGCCACGGCCGTCTGTCCATCTGGGGCCCTGCCCGCGCGCACGGGAGAGAGGCATTGTTCAGAGCCGCGCTAAAAAAAAACCAAATTCTCAATGAGGGGGTGCTATTTTTACACAGTGTGATTTCAGACAGGAATCAAATCAAAACTCCACACCCCACACCCCCTCCTTCCCACAAACCCGGTTTCTTCTACTCCTTCTTCGTGGGAATAGCTGTGTGGAGTTTGTTTGGGGAGTCGCGGGGGTCTTTACAGAAGGCGCCCCAGGATTGGGGTCAGACAGGGTACCCATTCACAGCGCAGAATGGAGACGCGCCGCGATTGGCCGAGGGAGTGAATTGGGGGGCGGGGTCCCGCCGGAGCCCCCGGTGAGTGGGATTCTGAAGGCCTTTACAGTTATCATTGTAAAAGATACAATGCAGGGGACGTGTGCGGGGGACGTGGGCGCATATCAACCGCCGCGCAGGATTACGGCTTTAACCAGAGAGCTCTCAGCGCTACCCAAGCCCTGGCCAGGCAGGGACACCTGGAGCTCACAGAGCTGCCAGGAAATTAAAAAACAACAACAAAGAAACAAAGAAAACAGATCAAAATCTGTTCATTCCCATTTGTCCTTAACTTTGACTCACAATCCAAGCATTATTATCATTATCATTATTATTACATATTTAACTGAGAGTCAAAGTTAAGGAGACATGTTAATCCAGGCCAGAGGAAGCTCACCCACAGGGCAGAGGAGTGCGCGTGTGTCACCGCTGTAATGAAAACGTTGTGAAGATGTAAAAGTGTACCCTGCGGT